>NW_028256933.1:0-10957 GCF_035046125.1 Drosophila serrata | reverse complement strand
AATGACCATAAATAAAGCTCAAGGTCAATCTATGGAGTTGTGTGGTCTGGATTTAGATGAAGATTGTTTTTCACACGGACGATTATATGTTGCGTGTTCACGAGTGGGAAAACCGAAAAGTCTTTATATTTACGCGGAGAATGGATAAACAAAGAATATTGTATACCAACAAGTATTACAGAATTAAATTAATTTGAAAATGATTATTTTTTGTTTGACTTATTTCTTATGCGTTCAACCACGATATCCGGCAGACAGACGTGGCAGTCCAACGGTCAACGTGTCTATTTCACAGAAAAAAATGTGCAAGAAAGAGTCCTGGAATCGGCCAGCGACAACTCTGACTGCCTTCCCCACCTTATGCCAGGAAGATGATTTTGCCAGAACCTTGATGTATTCAGAAGTGCCCTCTTAACCATAATATGCCACAGAGAAACGTGGCAGGGTACAGCTAGTAAATTATAAATATTTATGGAAACAATCCAGTAATGCCTGCTTTCATTTTATTCACCTGTTCCTAGTGTCTATTTACAATTTTACATTCACAGTTTTCCATTTTTCCTCTATATCTAATGATCGTTTGTATGGCACCTGTATGAGATATAGCCGTCCGATTTCCATTAAATTGTACACAAAATTGTAGATTAATATAAAATGGCTTTATTTTAAATTTAATGAAAAACTGTAGAAAACTAAAAATGTTATAATTTTTTTTTGTAAAAATGTTCAGATTATTATTATGGCAGCTATATGATACAGTCGTCCGATCCAGCCAATTTTGCAACTAGTCACAGACTATAGACTACTAACTACAAAGTTTCCATTCAGATAGCTTCGAAACTTGAAACTAGTTTACATATGAGAAACGGGAGAAACTTAGCAGACTGACGTTGCTAGATCGACTTGGCTGTTGATCATGATCAAGAGCTTAATATACTTTATATGGTCGGAGGTGCCTCCTTCACAGCGCTGCAAACTTCTGACTGAAATTATAATACCCTGCAGGGTCTCCAAATGCAATTAATGAGGGTTAGCTGTTAACCTGTCAATGGATGGGGTAACATAGATGCAATTATTTAAGGCCACTGCATGTAAAAGGACAATTGTGAACGAGAGCTTAGAGCGCTTCCACAATGATAAAGAAACGAGTGCGAAAGGGAGAGAGCGATCCTGGAGCGCACATGTACGTTCCCACGACTCCTGGCTTAACACCGGGGAGGGGGAGGCAATTAAAAAAGGCGCACCGCAGCGATCCCGTTCACGTATGTGGACGTGGGTGAAATTGAAGAAGGGTGCTAAAGACCTGTTAACGGAAAAATGCACACTGTGCTCGATCCTGGTGAGCACCTGAATGGTCACCCACGATCCTCATTTAAAAAAGGGACGGGGTCTTAAAGAAGGGAAAAAAACATAGGGGGAAATTGTTGTAACGGAAAATCCACGCTCGGATTAAAGCACGTTCACCATTGATCCTCATTTAAAAGAGTGAGTTACATGCAATTGACTCAGACTACTAGTATTGTAACGGAAAAACCAAAGTACATTCAAGGAGAGGAGTCACCCTCACGACCCTTTCTTTCATCAAGCAGGAAGGATGTTACCTTCTTTGATATGGAATTGTGACTTTTGAGTGGATTTGGTTGGTGATTCTGAAAAATAAAATGTTGATAAAAAAATATCCCCAAGTCCTTATTTTCAATGAAAAAATACATATATATTGATTTATATATTATGAATTTTATTTCTAGAATATCTAATACAGAAGCGATGTTCTAAATTAACATATATTTTGCATAATTTTTAAGGATTTTTGTGAGCGAACCCTAAAAAAAAGGCAGGCGCACGTATCGACACAATTGTTGGCATTATCATTCGCCCAACAGTAAGATGTGAAATGTTGTCCATGTATACTTGAAACCAGCAATCTATCAAGCATCCACTTAAAGAAATATTTTAATGAGTTCTCCAGATATTCCACTTGTTCAGGAAAAACTTGATTCTTAAACATCTTCATGAAATTATTCATTTTAATTACAAGTTCATGTATTCTAATAGAGGTTGTGGTTTTGGTTTTGTTGTATTTAATATTAAATGATCTTATCCTCCGAAAATTTTTAAAATAAAATAGTAATAATAAAACCAAATCAATCATGGATAAGAAGGTAATATACCTATGTATCCATCTCACTCGCCGCACTTAGCTCTGTGGAACTTTTCACATCAATAGGTCCTGATTTTACAAAATCATTCATTCATTTGATGAGAGATCAACAACACCGATAAGAGCCTTCCTCATAAACTCCATGGGGGATAAAAAGAGCCGGTGGGGCATCGATTGTTGTAACTCTGTTAGAATTTTGTATAATGTCGTACAATACGGAATGATAGTTAAACGTAGCGTTCTCTTTTTGCAGATAACTTTACATTCTAGATATGATGTGTTCCCTGTACCAATTTTCATAACAATCCCAACTCCGGATTGCGAGTGGGAGATTAGCTCCAATTTTTACTATGTAGGTAGGTTACAGTGGTTAGGCCCAAAACTAGAGCCTCCATTTAGAGCTAAGCCCTTTTTGTTCCAATCCCTCTGTTTGCCATATGTGGTCCCGATCACCATCAGTATAATTCTGAGTCACAAACTACCTTCAGCTTTCCTTTGTTTCCCAGTGACTCCATCTGATTTGATTTAGCGCTGGGCCCAAGGCCGGAGCAGTTGTTTCAGTGTCTCTTATTCTGTGAGTTTGCTTGCAGTTTCTGCAGATTGTATTAAGTGGCAGTCTCATCTTCATTGCGTGCGATCCGATCGCCCAATGTCCTGTGTAGTGATAGTAGAGATGTTCTGCTGATATCCCATTTGCTGTTGGATCACTGGTTCGTTTTTTGTCGTATCTTCTTTGATCTTCTGTGCTTGCTCTTACTTAGCCATTCTTTGTTAGCTATCTGCTTGAAGTGGTCATGGGTCCTTGTCTGGATCGCGTTTGGGGAGATCGGTGATTCAATGTTAGTATTTAGCCCTGCCGAGCCAGCACGTGTTACGTCGTCTGCCTTTTCGTTCCTTGGGATCTCGTTGTACCAGGTACCCATGTTACTTGTTCCTGGTTCTTCTCAGCAAGTCTGTTTTATCAAGGACCTTCTAGAATTCTGCCAATAGCCGTGAGTTTGTTTTTAACGGCAGGTAGGGATTTGATGACCGCTTGGCTATCCGAGTAGATCCGTACTTTGCTATCCCTCAGGTTCTCTACTGCCACTTTGTGTCTTGACCTCAATTCCCTTGTGGGATACTATTAAGCGCATTTTTTTTCCAAACTTTTTCCTGGAGGAGTAGAAAGCAATGCTTGCCTTTCAGGGCGATGGAGCCCCGCCACCTGAGGTGTGCCTCTCTTCACAGTCCTCGTGAGGTGAGTGCCACTCAGTTCGGCTGTGATTGTTCTGCTTTTTAGCTTAACCCCGATCCACTCTTCGATGCCTCTCTCAATACCTAGAAATTTGAGGGAGAACAGGATGGAGTCGGAGTTCTGAATAACGTGATATCTAGGAAGGCAGCCATTGTGTATTGCTTGTATTGTAATGTCTTGCCTTTACGGTACGCTTGCTCCCTATGCCAAAGTCGATGTCCCTCTAGTGTCTCCTGGCTGTTGACGTCCAGGAGTCTCTCTAGTGTCTTCAGGACGAAGGAAGTCGTTTCTTCTTGGTCTGTAATCCTTTGCTAGGATGTGCCCCCTTCTTCGGTAAGAAGATGATTTTCGCTTCCCTCCATAAGGGCGGGATGTGCGTCAGTCTTATACAAGGTTGGGTCAAATTTCTTTTAGACATTTCTGTCCGCTTTTTGTTTCCCCGCTATAAGATTGCAGCGGGGCGTCTGGGCCCGGTATTTTGTACATGGCAAAAGAATCTATTGCCCACTGGATTCGCTCCGTGTTTATGATGTCTTTCGATGGCGTGTCTGCTTGAGCGTTCGTTTCCTCCTCGGGATCCGAGTTCTCTCATGGGTTCCCTGGGAAGTGAGTGTCCTATCTCATTATTCCTCTATTGTTGTCGTAGCAGTCTCGTCTACTATTTTGAATGTCGTGAAAAAATGTCGGTGTGCGTGTTTTTGTTTTTGCTTCTTTGACGAATCCGAGTTCGGCTATAGATACACATTTGCAATTTATAACTGTAGTCTATTTCAAGAATTGTCTAAATAGAAGGCTGACAGAGAGTTTTAGACAAAAACACAAGGCAATGACATCATAAACACCCGGGTGTCTACGAGACACCACAGTAATATATGTGTGTTTTTCCCACAATCCTTTTTTGCCTGGGTGTTTTTCGAACCGTCTGCCTGCTCTACCCATTCGCTTTGAGCCCGAGAGTGATCGACACCCGCCAGAGAAAAGTACTGCATTGATCGGGTTCCGATGTGCCGGGTGCTTGCAAACACCCATAAAATTTTGTACGGGTGTTTGCCTGTTACTTTAGTTGCCGGTGGTGAGTGGCACCGGCACCCAAATTTTGTTGAGTGTGAGTCGTAGTGTGTGAGTTGCTAGTTTGTCCAGTAGATAATTCGGAGTAATTATATTTTACATGTCTTGGAAGGCGTTGTTTAGGATGTTAGTGAGGTCCTCCACCTCCTTGTCGAGTGCTTTTGAGGAAGTTTGTACATTAATCGCTGAATTTGTTCCATCTGTCTTACGGGTGTCTTTTCTTGGTACCTGTTTCCTTCATGGTGCCGTTAGGTCTGAAAGAAAATGTACCTATCGTTTGAGAGAGAGTGTTGTGTCGATACCCTCCAATTCTCAACTTTCTATTTACCGTGTTCGATTTGCAAGATGAGATGTAACACCCCTTGCCATCCTTAAATATTTTGCGTGCTTGGAAAATTACGATCATGTTGCCTTTGTTACATACCGTAACGTTTCTACATATAATACTTTTAAAGAGTGGCTCCCCAGAGAGTGTGCCTCGCATTCGTATCGAATCCGAGCATCAGGGTCGTCTTGGAGTTTCTTCGGCCCTTTGCAGTAGCTTGAGTACCGGCTCATCCGGGGCCGGCTCGTCATGAGCCATCTCAGCCAATGCGATAAGTTCTCCGCTCCCATCCACGAATATTGCCACAGCTAGGTCAGGTGTACTAAGATTGGGACAGAGAAAGGCATTAAAGTGGTTCATAATTAATATGCATGCTCTCTACCCACCATGCGAGTTAATGCACAGAAGTGTGTACCCTGGGATCCTTAGTTCTGCGACTTGCCCGTCCCTGGTCCAAGGCTCCTGTACCATACCGATGTCGATATCCCTCTCTTCTAGAAGGATCGTCGAGAGAGGGTTCGGCCGCACTTCATGTTGCGGCATGCAGCGGTGGTTAATCAGTAGGAGGAAGAGTTGCTCACCTTCATCTCCTGTTCCTCTCTGAGAATGGTTCAGTTCCCTGTATGGACGTCTGGGTTTTGGGCCTTGAATCTGGCGATCACCCTGGCGTATTCGGTTTGCCTCTTCGGTAACCAGATGCGACTTGGGTCTCCTTGGGATTTCCCTGGCGTGGACTAGCTTAATCTTAAGGCCAGCCTATGTGAGAAAATTCCGCCAGGAAGCTCCTAAAGAACACATCGTCACACCTAATGACTCGGTGACCCCTGACTACGTCTGAGGAGTCGAAGGAGGGGATGGGACTGGTCGGCGTCCCGAGGGTAGGTGTTGCCCTCATCTTCATTCTTGGCTCTTTTGCAAAAAAAAAACTAAATGCCTACTTTTATTTCATTCACCTCGACCTTTTGCATTTGCAGTTTAAAATTCCGAGTGTTGCATTTTCCTTTGTACCTAACGGTCGTTTGTATGGTAGCTTTATGAAATAGTTGTTCCAATTTTCATAAAACTAAAACCAACGAGATAGGAAGCTAACTTCGGCACGCCGAAGTGTATATACCCTTGCGGATCACTAGGAAATTATACAATATAAATGATATCTATTTATGGTAAAAAACAATGAAGTAATGCCTGCTTTCATGTCATTCACCTATACATATATTTATAGTTTTACATTCACAGTTTTGCATTTTCCTCTATTCCTAACGATCGATAGTATGGCACCTGTATGTAATATTTGCGTTCGTCCGATTTTCATAAAATTAAAACTAAATTCCAGTATAATATTGTAACGAAAACCTCCAGATTAGAACAATCCGCGATATTTGTAACCGTTGGCAACACGAGAGACCGGCGAAATCCCTTATAGACGCAATTTTGAGAGGTTTTGACAGCCAGGATGCCTGGTCTCTCTAAGCGCTCTCGATTTCCTTCTCTTCTTCTTACGGACGTGTCCGGAAGAGCATGCGTCTCTGATCACCAATAAAGAAAAGCTAAGTAATAACCACCTTTCCACATGGGGCCAAGTGTAGATTTGGACGGGTGCGGTGGGTAGGACTCCGGGTTCTAGGCAGCCACACCTAATAAAAAGTTGCGCTCGGCTTTCCGTAATGAACTCTGCCTGTGGCCCAACAACGACAGAAATTCGTTACAATATTTATTTATTTATTTATTTATTTATAAAAGAAAATAGCAATGAACTGCCATTCTTAAAATTATATTGTACCCTACCTCTGCACAACAAAAGGGAGTGTTTTTTAACGATATATCCAACTCACATCAGGTTGGCAGAGGTAAGGATAGGTAGGTTAACAGATTTTGGACATTTAACTCGTAGGACAATTCAACATGTAACAGAAAATAGTACTTATTGTACATCGAACATAGAACACGGAAAGGATCATGCTCGTCATTATTCGTCTTACAAACGTTAAGGGCTATTGGACGAAAATGACGAGAAGGCCTTACAGGGACTGCGAGACGTAATTTGCTTAATAAATACGTGGAGCAAATTTGACCATTGAGAAGCTTAAGTATAAAGATAACGCTGTGGCAGGTTCGACGATCCTTTAGGGTGGGAAGGCTTAAAAGTCTTAGCCTGTCGGCATACGATGGAAGATGACGATGTGGATCCCAGTGTAATCCACGTAGAGCGAACAAAAGGAATTGTTTCTGAACAGATTCAATAAGGTCTTGATACTTCGCATACTGAGGTGACCACACACACGAACAATATTCAAGAATAGGGCGAACGAGTGAGATATAAAGAAGTTTTGATGTGTAAGGGTCATCAAACTCCTTTGACCATCCCTTAACAAAGGCGAAAACCCCTCGAGCTTTACTAATAATTAGACCAATGTGGTCATTAAAATTAAGGGTGTGGTTAAATAGAACTCAGAGATTGTTACCGTATAAATGCGTTCAAGATCGCACGCACCTATAGAGTAATTGGCGAGCAGGCAATTCTTCCGGTAAAATGACATAAATTTGCATTTGGAGTTGTTGAGAAAGAGGAGATTATTAATGCACCAGGATTGCTTGTTATTAAGGTCAGTTTGCAAAAGGTTGTGTGAATGAGAATTCGTCAATGGCAAACAAAGTTTGACGTCATCTGCGTACATCATCACACTTGAGTGTAGAACCACTTCAGGCAAGTCATTGATAAAGAGGCCGAACAGAAGTGGCCCAAGGTGGCTCCCTTGAGGAAGCCAGAAGAAACAAAAACCCGGTTTGAGAGAGAGCGCTTAAAGGCAACACGTTGACTACGGTTGGATAAATATGTTGCAATCCAGTTAGTCAATAAAGCAGGGAAACCAAGAAGCGTAAGTTTTCTAAGTAATAGTAGGTGATTTACCGAGTCAAAAGCCTTGCTGAAATCGGTGAAGATAACGTCTGTTTGAAAATTTAATTTGAAACCGTTTCTAATGACAGCACAAAATTCTAGAAGGTTAGTAGACGTTGATCTGTTTTTCATAAAGCCGTGCTGAGAGGGGACATAATAGACCAACATTGGTGCTGCAGCTGCGCAGTAATCAGAAGTTCGAACAACTTTGGAATAGCACTAAGCTTTGCAATACCTCTGTAGTTTTCGATATTAGATTTACTGCCCTTTTTATGGAGAGGAATGATGAAAGATTCCTTCCAACTTTCTGGGAAAAATGAAAGACGAAGCGACATCTGAAAAAGAATTGACAGAGGTCGGCATAAAGCACCAGCACAGTGTCTCAAAACACAGCTAGGACGCGATCAGGCCCAGAAGAAAAGGAAGGTTTTAGTGTCTTGAGGTTTTGAAAAACATCGTCTTTGCAAATAGCGGGCATGAAAATGGAATACGAAAGTGGAAGAGAATAAGGATACGAAGAGGTTGTATTGTAGCCAATGGATGAGTACGTAGACTGGACAAATTTTGCGAACAGGTTCGCTATATCAGGCTCGTTAGACGCGGACTCAGTATTGAGATGAAGACAAGAAGGAAAATTTTGGGATCTTCGATTTAATTTCCAAACGCGTAAAATTGCTTAGGATTAGCCTGGAACTCATCCCTACACCGATTTAGGTGGTTTCTGTAGCATACAGAATTGTGGGCTAAGAATTTTGTGCGAGCTGTCAAATATCTTGAAAGGTTGACCTGTGACCAAGTCCTAGTGAATTTCTTGGAACTCGACTTCAAGTTTTTAAGGTAAGATCGTTGACGAGAAAACCATGGGGCTTGTAAGACGCGTTAGGTGAAGGAAGGATGGGAAATAAATGTCAAAGGCAGAATATAAAATATCGTAAAGCGCAAAACCATGTTATTGGGGTCGTGTAGAGAATCCAAAAAAGTCCAATCAGCTTGGGATAAATAGGAGTTAATGCCATTGAAATTAGCTCTGCGGAAGCAGCGAAAAGTTGTCGGTTCAACTGCCCACTCTGGAAGTAAAGGAGACGACACTTCAAAAATTATCTCCAGAGTGATGATCAGCATCTTCAGGATAGGAGATAGGGTCAATTCTTGAGACAAGGGCGTTGGCGAACTCGGACGCAAAGATAAGGTCCAAGATTTTATCACTACAGTTCTTGACGTAGTTCAATTGGCCGCAAGAAAGGTCAATAAGACCTTGGACTAGTCATAACTGCAGTGGGAACCAGAAAATTGGTGTCTGGTGATGGCAACCAAGATATGGAAGGAAGGTTAAAATCGCCCATAGCTATTAAATGGTCATTAACACCCAGAGTTGAGTGAATTCCCTGGATTAAGGACAGGTGCTGTATATAAATAGTAGCGTCAGACCGGGGTGGGATGTAAGAGCATGATACATAGAGAGAATAGTCGTGAACTTGAACACGAACCGCAACAAACTCCAAAATATTATCTGAGTAGGTTGTGGGAACCAGTTCAGAAATAAGGTCATAGATATTCACGGCAATGAGAACGCCGCCGCCCGTCCACATTAGACGGTCACGCCTATAGACAATAGAGTTTGGAGGCGGATGGATTCGGCAATCGGAAACAGAGGAGTTAAGCCACGTTTCGGTGAAGGAAATAACGTTGGCATCAAAAGAGGCACTATTAGCGTGCAGCTTGCTAAGTTACCTTAACAAACTACAAGCATCGAGATAATGCAAAGAAAACAGGGTTGAATTGCGTTTTTTGGAGGCCTGGTTGAGGGAGTCAGGGGCACTCCAGCCCGTGGGTTGCTCTTGTAAAGATATTCGTGAACAATAGCATGTACGGGCCATACGGAAGCATCAAGAACCTTACTATATAACGTGTCGGAAAGTGCAATTTTCAAAAGAGGAAATATCTGGTTTCTGCTTAAAATTGAACTTTGAGACAGAGAATTCAGTTAAAGGAACATTCAATTGTTCTCAAGTGGATCGCGACATCTTTCGCGGTTGCGTATCTGGATTGAGGCGAGAGACAAAAACTTGCCTTTTTGGGGCAACGCCGGCAAGAGGCGCCGGACTCCTTGGGGCGACACCAGAGATAGTTGAAAGTTGAACTCTGGGACTTAGAAGTCAGAGGAGATGCGATAGTGACGGCGCAGGAACGGTAGAAGGGTTGAACATTCTTCAGATGGTTTGAGGCCGGCAGGGCTTTGTTTGCTGCGGCAGCATGCGACGTAGACGCCAGATCCATGTTGACTGGCTGCATGGTTGGAGATGCGACGGTATCAGCTAGTCCCAGGACAAGGGGAAGCATTCGCTGCTTGACCCGACGCGGCGACATCGGCGGGCTGAATCATCAGCAACACTCGTGGTATGACCATTTGGTGGGTTGCGTGGGCTAAACAGCAAAAGAGGGCTCGCAGGGTCTGCAACAGGCAAAAAATTATTATTAATGTGTCCCGTGTTGTTATTTGGCGTGACACTTATCAGTTTCATGGATTTAAAAAAAGATTCCGTTTTTTGGAAACGGCTTGTCAAATCCTTGAACCCAGCCGCCAAAGATTGAAACTCTAAATGAGTTTGTCTCATAAAAATCCGCATTTCGGATTTAATATGAAGGCAGCTCGGGCACGTCCAATCCAAGCCAGCGTGATCTCGTATGAGGTCGGCGATGCGCGGGCCAACATGCCCACAATTGGTCCAGCCAGGGTGTGCGGCATTAGTGCTCAGCCAACAATAAACGGTGGCCTGCCGCGAAGTAATTTTGCGGCTATGTGGGCAATCCGTGGCACAGCAAGTTGACATTATGTTCAAAAAAATAATAATAAGTCGTATGAAGCAACGCGCAAGTAGTAAAAGGAAATTGACTTGAGTGGCGAAGGAACCGATCAAAACAAAAACAGTGCGAGAGAAAGATGTAAGCTTTTATCTCAGCTCAAAAGAAAAGTATGAGATTGTGTGATTGTTCGCGGCTTGCAGATCACTTGCAGCAACAACAACACTGAGACCAGCGCAGCAATAAGCGATAAACACACGGCGCAGAAAACAAGGGCGAAAGAATATTTTTCGCCGATGATGTTTTCGGAAATTAAAGTCACTGACTTTAAATGAGATGATTCAGATATTGTGGGTAAATAAAGAATAGCCAAAACACTGATCGTTTGCCAAAAATTTGGGCTTTTTAGAATAAATATTCAAAACTTTAAGCGAGGGTAGAGCGAGAGAAAAACACGTCCGACTCGTAGGC
>NW_028256932.1:600000-775311 GCF_035046125.1 Drosophila serrata | reverse complement strand
TTATTAAATGCTTCATTATATTCAGTCGGTGACAGAGTTTTTTCGAAAACTATACTCTTGTCTTTACATTTTCTTATGAAGCGGAACATATAAGCGAACACTCTCAGCAGTTTCAGGTGTGACGAGAATCCCTCGATGACGTCTAGCAAATCGGAAGTTTGCACCGCAGCGGTCAGTCCGACCACAGTCTTCCTTGATTCCTGCCGCAAGACTTCCTCATCCGGTTCGAAATGAACATTTTTGGGCCAGTTCTCCTCCTCGTCCTTCAGAAATTGAGGTCCCGTAAACCAGATAGACTGTCCAATTTCGTCGACGTCACAACCTCTAGACACTATATCTGCTGGGTTCTGCTTAGTTGGAACATGCCGCCATGTAGCGTGTCCTGACCATTCCTGAATCTCCGCAACCCTGTTCGAAACGAATGTCGACAACGACGATGGATGAGATCGGATCCAATGGAGAGTGACTTCCGAATCCGACCAGTAAACGATTCGCTCGATAGGGACATTTATCAGCGGTTTGATTCTCTGGCAGAGATCTGCGAGAAGGTGAGCGGCACATAACTCAAGCCTTGGGAGCGTTTTTGTCTTGAGCGGCGCTACTTTCGACTTTGAAGTCAACAACGATACTTTGTAACCTTCGGCAGATTTGCTACGAATGTAGACGCAAGCTCCATAGGCTCTCATGGATGCGTCGGCAAAGGCATGTAATTGCACCGGTGACATCGGATCGGTATGCACAAACCGAGGAATAGCTATCTTATCTAATTGAGACAAGGTGTTTTTTAGCATATTCCATGCCGTTTCTAAATTCAGTGGAATTGACTCATCCCAGTCTAACTTCTTAAGCCACAGTTCCTGCAATAGGATCTTTCCCTTTAATACAATGGGACTTAATAAGCCGAGGGGGTCAAACAGCTTGGATGTCACCGATAAAATGTTCCGTTTTGTCGCTCGGAGACCCATGACAGAATCGTCAATTTTAAATTTGAAGGCATCTTCGCTAGGCAACCAAGATATTCCTAACGCCTTAGTTGACTCTGAGTCCGAGATAGGTATCGACTTAACTGTGCTCTCAGATGCAGTGACCTCAGGTGAGTTTGAAAACCACTTTGTCAATTCAAACCCAGCTGTTTGAAGAACCTGAGACACTTCAGACTTGATTGTCCGTAGCTCCTCTACGCATGCAGCACCAGTTAGCATGTCATCGACGTAAAAATCGGATCCAATTACGTCGGCAGCTCTAGGGAATGAAAGTTTCGCAGATTCACTCAACCTTTTTAAACACCGAATAGCAAGAAAAGGGGCTGGTCCAGTACCATATGTAACGGTGTTGAGCTTGTATAATCTCAAGGATTCAGAGGGGTCTCTTCTCCACACTATGAGTTGAAACTGCCTATCCGCTTCGTTAACCATCACTTGGCGATACATCTTTTTTACATCGGCAGTCAGGGCATACCTGTGCAGCCGGAAGCGGAGTAGAGTGGAGTACAACTCTTCTTGGATTGTCGGTCCCACCATCAAGATGTCATTTAAGGCCACCTGAGTCGACGTTTTGCACGATGCATCGAAAACAACGCGCAACTTTGTTGACGTACTCTGGGGCCTCAACACACATTGATGGGGAATGACATAATGTGGAGTGGAAGGAATTTTGTTGTCTGTAGGCGACATATGACCTAAGGCGAGATATTCTTCCATAAATTCCAAATACATGGTCTTTATGTAAGGATCTCGAGACAACCTTCTCTCAAGCGACAAAAACCGCCGTTTTGCAACATCAAAAGAATTGCCTAACCCCTTAGGGTCAGATTTAAACGGCAGCCTTACTTCAAACCGACCTGATGGCAATACCTGAGTAGTCTTCCTGTAGTACTCTTCACATAATTTGTGCTCAGGCGACAGAATTTTCTTTGGATTTGGCATTTCCTCCAGTGACCAAAATTTCTGTAGCGTGGTGTCAATCGACACTAACGATTCTTCACTACAACTGAAACTATTCACAACTTGCTTCGGGGCTGCAGATTTATATCTCCCCGAGACAACCCAACCAAGAAGGGTCTTTTGAAGAGTTGGATAGTCAGGACCTTGTTTAATTTGACCAACAGCTAGCAATTCGAAAAATGATTCGGCTCCGATTAGCATATCAATTTTTTGTGACTTGTAAAAGTAGGGGTCTGCTAATGGGAGGTTCTTTGGGATCTTCCAATCGCTAACGTTCACCGATTGATCGGGGTGATAACCGGTGATCGATTTTAAAATCCAGAAATCGAACGAGAACTCACTCCCATTGATTCGTGACTTCACCACGGTGTGTATCTTTTTCTTGACTTGAGAATTGGATTCGCCAATACCAAGTAAGTTGATACACGACTCCTCTCTACGAATCTGTAAGCGGTTCGCTAATTTTTCCGTTATGAAATTCGTTTGAGACCCAGAGTCCAGAAGTGCTCGGGCTAAAACGTATTCGCCGCTTTTGGTGCGCACGCTTACGATTGACGTAGCCAAGATTACCCTGTCCAATGACGTAGCATGCATAACATGTGACGTGGAAGGCTGCTCTTGGTTAAAAGGAGGAGAAATATTCTCTTGAAGGGGTGGCAACGCTAAACTTTTATCAGGCACTGTGTATCTGTGGAGCAGAATGTGATGTGAGCGGTCACAAGCTCTACACTTTTTTCCCTTGCATTTTGACACAGTATGGCCTTTTCGCAGACAATTGATGCATAAGGAGGCTGAATTAACAAACTCGAACCTTTGCATTACAGAGAGACGCCCAAACGGGCTGCAATTCTGTAGTGAATGATCTTCTGCATTGCAATAGCTACAAGTTTGCTGAGGCTTGCTGTTGGAGGAGGAACACGAAAATGAGCTTCGATTATGTGGTTTGCTTGACGGTAATTTTTCCAGCTTTGGTTTTGTTGATTCTTCAGCCGATAAATGCTGGTATCGGCGATTTAACATTTTTTCACAATCGGACCAAAGTGGCAATGTCTCATAATCGAGCTGTTCCTCCCATTTTTGTTTGGTCACTGGGTCGACTCTATTTAATACCAAATATATCAACATTGCGTTTGAAATTTTTGTATCATCTCCTATCGATAGCAGAGAACCGTAAATCGACGAAACAGTGTCGATAAGATTTCTCAAGGAGGATGCGGATTGATGCGATATTTTCGGAAGACTAAACAATGTTGAAATATTATTCATAAAGATGAGGCATTCGTTATCGTAAACCTTTTTTAAACTGGCCATCGCCTTTTCGTAATTACTCTCGGTGACTTGGTAAGCTTTAATTGTTCCTAAAGCTTCACCAGAGAGACATGAAATTAAGTGGTTAAATTTTTCGATAACTGGAATGCTGGCATCTTTATGAACCAAAGTTTCGAAGAGGCTAATAAAATTTTTAAATTCCGAATAATTTCCACTAAATTTTGGCAATGCCAAATTCGGAAGTCGCGCACGAGTTGGTGCTGCCGCAGCTGATCCCGGAGTTTCGCTGCTAGCTGCTGTCTTAATGGCAGATAATAATGACATCAATTTTGCCTTGGTCACGATGCTAAGTTCTTCCAACTCGTCGCCATATTCATCGCCACTATCTATTTCTTCTATCTGTTCTTGGATTTGATTTGCCTTGCTAATTGAAGCATTTAAGTTTTCGAGTCGACATTTCAATTCTTCTTCTAAAATCGGAATCGAACCCTGTTCCAGCCGCTCGTTTAATAGGCGAATGGTTCTGACCCTATTTTGGAGCTTGCTTTTTAACTCCTCCAGAAGAGATTTATTCTTTGTATCATGGCTCATTTTTACGAATTAATTAAATTAATTTTCCCAAGAATTATAATAATGGCCGAAAATTATTGTTTAAAGCAGAAAGACGACGAAAGTATTAATTATAGCGTTCGAATCTAATATAAATAATATCAAAATAATATCAAATAAACACTCAATTAAAAATAATAAAAATATATATATATATAAATATTCTTTTTAATTTAATAAATATTTAATATTAATAATTAATTAATTAATATTACAAATTAATATTTTTATTTTGTTCGAAAAGTTTATTAAATATTTTTTCTGATGACAATAATTTATTTAATTGAAACGAGTCACGCAGTATCAATAATAATAGTGGGTGCAAGTGACGCCGAAAAGTGTATACCCGACCAAAACAGGGTAGCGCGTCACTTGGCGGTCCGCCAATCAAATGACCGAAAAAGAGTATACCCGACAAAAACAGGGTAGCGCGTCACTTGGCGGTCTGCCAATCAAATGACCGAAAAAGAGTATACCCGACAAAAACAGGGTAGCGCGTCACTTGGCGGTCCGCTAATCTAAGCGCGCCAAACTAAAAGAGCCCAACAACAACAACGACTACACCGGCACACAAGCGAAAGCGAAAACGAAAAAGTTCACCGCTGCAGCTGCTAGTATATAAGGCTTTATGTATTGGTGCGCAAGCTTGGATTAACTTCCCAACTATTAAAGCGAGTTCTAACGAGAGAGGGGGGGGGGGGGGCGACAGTGATTGCAATATAATACAATAAATAACATAAATAAATGTTGCGTCCAAGTGCGGTTCAATTTTATGTATGTATGTATATGTTAATTTTAGACAATATATATAATTGAATAAATACATGCAATGTTGCTCTACTATAATACGTATGTGCCAAGAATTGAAAGCGAGGTGCAATATTTCAGCACAAGACAATAAACAATAAATTTATTTTACTCCAGCTTTCAATTTTTTGCACAAATACCTCTGCTTGGTGATATATATGTATATATAAATATATTCCAGCTGCCACTTTCCTGTGCTTCTTGCTCCCTCGTTGATGGCAGTAGTTGGAGTTAGAGTTTTTTCCCGACCGACACGGTTAATTTATTTAAATTATTTAATTAAATTTATTTAACACAGCGCGTCGCGGGCAACAAATTCCTCAAGCACTAGTCACTGGCTTGTTTCACTGCACTTATGTATTTTTTATATATTTTATATATATTTATGTATTTATATGTATATATATATATATTGTGTCACTATCACTATTTTTAATTATTTAATTATGTTGCCTTTTGTTGTCTTGTCCACCCGGGGGCGCCATGAATTTTCTAATTAGTTTATTAGAAACATTAAAAAAATTAAATTACAAAAAAACCGAGTTGTGGTGGCAGACGTTTGGCGAACGAAAAAAAGGTGGTGCGTGGCTTCGAGTGTAAAATGCGAATCATATATTTCATCTGCTTAGCCTAGCTTATCTAAGGTTGGCGAAGGCGAGGCGAATTCGCGAAGAGCGCGAGAGAGCTTTATTGCGCTCTCGCCTTCGCCCTAAACTAACTACACTAGACTTCACAAATTATGACTTCAGCCAACACCAAATGAAATGTTTAATGCCCGTGCGAAGCCGGGACGGGCCGCTAGTTTTATATAAAACTCCTATTTCAATTTTATTGTTAAGCTTCTAGCATATTTTTGTTTAAAAATCATTAGAGAATTTTCCTTTCTAGTCATATCGGGGCGGTCCTGAGCAAGTCTTTAATAGGCCTGCTCTCAAGTCAGTTGTGTTATGCGACCCGTGCGCTCTGGCTTTCAGGTTCGCATCTGAAGGGTATCTTCTGCTGTGTTTGAACGGAGCCTCCCCAGGGCCGAGAAAATTTGGGTCGTAAGTAGCCGTGCAGTGGTTTAGGGGCGAAGCCACAGTCGACTCTTTCAAAGCCCTGCAACCCATCTGGCCCTACACGCTCTTAAGGTCGAGAAAAGCTGGCGATTATGAATGAAAAATGAATACCCAACGCCGTGCTTCGGACCTAGTAGGTGAGGCTAAACGGCACAATGTCTGAGATGGTCGAGAAGGAGCTACAAAAGCCTAGGCAGGGCTTTCTATCTTAATCATCATCGGATATCGATGAAGATGAACTGTTGATACCAAATTTGGTTATCACAGCTCCTTCGAGATCCGAGGAAGGCGCTAATACAACCACCCCCCAAGGTAAATCAAGGTGTGGCTCAGTTGGGCACCACCCCATTTAAACAGA
The DNA here is from genome assembly GCF_035046125.1 of Drosophila serrata. Taxonomy (NCBI): domain Eukaryota; kingdom Metazoa; phylum Arthropoda; class Insecta; order Diptera; family Drosophilidae; genus Drosophila; species Drosophila serrata. Next base: position 769,267 of record NW_028256932.1, on the reverse strand, counting down.
ACGGCAACACAGTGAAGCCACACATACCTGAATAAGTCGCTATTGCTAACGGAGCCAGCTTCATTTACAACAAGATAGCTAAGAACGAAGCTGAGGGCAAAGTCAAGAGTCAAAGTCGAGACGCAGCCGACAAAATCAAATTCCTTGCGGTGATCCCGGAATTTTAACAATAAAAACAGGCACACCCCAAGGCATTCCAACCTCCGAAGGCGAAGCGCGATCGGTCCCGCCACGTGATCGAGAATGCATCTAAGAGGGCGAAGGACGTCAACGGGAAAGCCATGCCACCCTTCGTTCAGCTGGGGAGAAAGTTTAGTGAGGTGGCCGAAGACAGTCTGGCTTTGGCTCTAGTTGATAAACTCAATGACGACGGACGCCTGCTGGCAGAGAAGTGGGAGAAGATAGAGCCCAAGTTAGCCAACATGGTGACCGACAGGTTGGTTGCCTTGCCGGCGGCCCTATATCCTCCTTCGATTCTTTGGAAATGGTTAGAGGGCACCGAGTAATTAGGTGCGACGATAAGTTTTCCAGGAGCTTCCTGGAGGAGAGTGTTGGTACAATTAGCATCCAGTGGAATAGCCTTAGGATAAGGCTTGTCCGAGTCAGGGAGAGTCCGAGGAGGTCCAGAGCTTGCATCTGAATAAAAAAGTGGCAACCTGACCATACGAGGGTGCTTCAATGTCTGCGAGCATATAATCCAGATGTATGAATTATGTTTTAATTGTGTGTCCAAGTTGAGAAGAGGGGGTTAGTGACGTAATCGCCGACGTGGCTTTTTACTCTGTTGGAACGCTTGCTACTGAAATGCTCTACGCGTGTACAGAAGTGTTATACGATGAAAGAACTTCTTTCGGTGGCTACTTGCCCTTGAAGGCTAGGTAACCAATTAATTAAAGACAGCTTTCGATTGAGTTAAATCTGTGCGCTGTGCGCAGTTTATTATTATCAAATTCAAACTGATGCCATTGTAACTGTACGTAAGCTAATCGCGGCCTACAAGCCGATCGCTCGTGCTGGAAATTGCTGACACTAAAAAATACCCATATGCGTCTCCTACTGTCCTCTACTTTTAAACTTCCACTATCCGTCAATCTTGAACAACAATCTACATGTTCAATTCGCAAAAATGGACCTATTGGTAAATTACTACAAGACGCCTCATTGATTATGTGGGACGAATGCACGATGAGCCATAGAGCACATATAGAGGCCGTGAACAGAACCTTACAGGATCTAAGGAACTCCTCTGCAGTCATGGGCGGGATTACTTTTGTATTTGCTGGAGATTTTCAACAGACTCTCCCCGTTATTAACAGAGGCACGCGAGCTGATATCATCAAGGCATGCTTGAAATCGTCTCCCTTATGGACTACGATTGAAACATTAAAATTAAGGACAAATATGAGAGTTCATCTTCATGGAATCACTGATAGAGATTTCCCACAGCAACTGCTAAAACTTGGGGAAGGAATTTTTCCAACTCCAAATTTAAGCGGTCATTGTGACATTCTTCTGGATGAGTCTCTAGGCCAAATACTCCATAATTTGGAAAATTTAATAGATTCTGTATACACTGATATTGAGAATTTGCACGAAAGAGACTTCCATTGGCTGTGTTTTTTGGGCTATAGTATCACCTAAGAATGATACTGTCAATGAAATAAATAATCTGATTGTTCACAAAGTCCCCGGCCAAACAAAAACATACAAATCGATCGACACTGTAAAGAATATTGAAGATGCAGTCCATTATCCACAGGAATTTTTAAATTTGTTGAACCCTTCTGGACTGCCACCCCATGAATTGACGTTAAAAATCGGAATCCCAATCATGCTTTTAAGAAATTTAAACCCTCCGAGCATGTGTAATGGGACGAAGCTGCTTATTAAGGAGTTAAAGGACAATTTAATAGAAGCAAATATTATCACTGGCCCAGCAAGTGGTCAACTAGCTCATATACCGAGGATACCGATGATCCCAACTGATCTGCCAATCCCATTTAAACGGCTTCAATTTCCGGTAAAAACATCTTTCGCATTAACAATTAACAAGTCCGAAGGCCAAACCTTCGAATTAGTAGGGATCGATCTGCGAAATAAATGTTTAACACATGGTCAACTGTATGTTGGTCTATCGCGAGTCGGAGCCCCTGAAAATCAATTTATTTTGCTGCCACAAAATAAAAGAACATCAAATATTGTTTAAAGAGAAGCACTAACAAAATAAATGTATTTTCTTTTAGGGTTATGACCTCAATAATTGAAAAAAAAAAATATAAATAAATAAAGGATGAATATGTGTCATATTATTATTATTATTATGAATGTGTTAAAATTGACAAATCCAAATGTAATGTTTAATGCCCGTGCGAAGCCGGGACGGGCCGCTAGTTTTATATAAAACTCCTATTTCAATTTTATTGTTAAGCTTCTAGCATATTTTTGTTTAAAAATCATTAGAGAATTTTCCTTTCTAGTCATATCGGGGCGGTCCTGAGCAAGTCTTTAATAGGCCTGCTCTCAAGTCAGTTGTGTTATGCGACCCGTGCGCTCTGGCTTTCAGGTTCGCATCTGAAGGGTATCTTCTGCTGTGTTTGAACGGAGCCTCCCCAGGGCCGAGAAAATTTGGGTCGTAAGTAGCCGTGCAGTGGTTTAGGGGCGAAGCCACAGTCGACTCTTTCAAAGCCCTGCAACCCATCTGGCCCTACACGCTCTTAAGGTCGAGAAAAGCTGGCGATTATGAATGAAAAATGAATACCCAACGCCGTGCTTCGGACCTAGTAGGTGAGGCTAAACGGCACAATGTCTGAGATGGTCGAGAAGGAGCTACAAAAGCCTAGGCAGGGCTTTCTATCTTAATCATCATCGGATATCGATGAAGATGAACTGTTGATACCAAATTTGGTTATCACAGCTCCTTCGAGATCCGAGGAAGGCGCTAATACAACCACCCCCCAAGGTAAATCAAGGTGTGGCTCAGTTGGGCACCACCCCATTTAAACAGAACGGCAACACAGTGAAGCCACACATACCTGAATAAGTCGCTATTGCTAACGGAGCCAGCTTCATTTACAACAAGATAGCTAAGAACGAAGCTGAGGGCAAAGTCAAGAGTCAAAGTCGAGACGCAGCCGACAAAATCAAATTCCTTGCGGTGATCCCGGAATTTTAACAATAAAAACAGGCACACCCCAAGGCATTCCAACCTCCGAAGGCGAAGCGCGATCGGTCCCGCCACGTGATCGAGAATGCATCTAAGAGGGCGAAGGACGTCAACGGGAAAGCCATGCCACCCTTCGTTCAGCTGGGGAGAAAGTTTAGTGAGGTGGCCGAAGACAGTCTGGCTTTGGCTCTAGTTGATAAACTCAATGACGACGGACGCCTGCTGGCAGAGAAGTGGGAGAAGATAGAGCCCAAGTTAGCCAACATGGTGACCGACAGGTTGGTTGCCTTGCCGGCGGCCCTATATCCTCCTTCGATTCTTTGGAAATGGTTAGAGGGCACCGAGTAATTAGGTGCGACGATAAGTTTTCCAGGAGCTTCCTGGAGGAGAGTGTTGGTACAATTAGCATCCAGTGGAATAGCCTTAGGATAAGGCTTGTCCGAGTCAGGGAGAGTCCGAGGAGGTCCAGAGCTTGCATCTGAATAAAAAAGTGGCAACCTGACCATACGAGGGTGCTTCAATGTCTGCGAGCATATAATCCAGATGTATGAATTATGTTTTAATTGTGTGTCCAAGTTGAGAAGAGGGGGTTAGTGACGTAATCGCCGACGTGGCTTTTTACTCTGTTGGAACGCTTGCTACTGAAATGCTCTACGCGTGTACAGAAGTGTTATACGATGAAAGAACTTCTTTCGGTGGCTACTTGCCCTTGAAGGCTAGGTAACCAATTAATTAAAGACAGCTTTCGATTGAGTTAAATCTGTGCGCTGTGCGCAGTTTATTATTATCAAATTCAAACTGATGCCATTGTAACTGTACGTAAGCTAATCGCGGCCTACAAGCCGATCGCTCGTGCTGGAAATTGCTGACACTAAAAAATACCCATATGCGTCTCCTACTGTCCTCTACTTTTAAACTTCCACTATCCGTCAATCTTGAACAACAATCTACATGTTCAATTCGCAAAAATGGACCTATTGGTAAATTACTACAAGACGCCTCATTGATTATGTGGGACGAATGCACGATGAGCCATAGAGCACATATAGAGGCCGTGAACAGAACCTTACAGGATCTAAGGAACTCCTCTGCAGTCATGGGCGGGATTACTTTTGTATTTGCTGGAGATTTTCAACAGACTCTCCCCGTTATTAACAGAGGCACGCGAGCTGATATCATCAAGGCATGCTTGAAATCGTCTCCCTTATGGACTACGATTGAAACATTAAAATTAAGGACAAATATGAGAGTTCATCTTCATGGAATCACTGATAGAGATTTCCCACAGCAACTGCTAAAACTTGGGGAAGGAATTTTTCCAACTCCAAATTTAAGCGGTCATTGTGACATTCTTCTGGATGAGTCTCTAGGCCAAATACTCCATAATTTGGAAAATTTAATAGATTCTGTATACACTGATATTGAGAATTTGCACGAAAGAGACTTCCATTGGCTGTGTTTTTTGGGCTATAGTATCACCTAAGAATGATACTGTCAATGAAATAAATAATCTGATTGTTCACAAAGTCCCCGGCCAAACAAAAACATACAAATCGATCGACACTGTAAAGAATATTGAAGATGCAGTCCATTATCCACAGGAATTTTTAAATTTGTTGAACCCTTCTGGACTGCCACCCCATGAATTGACGTTAAAAATCGGAATCCCAATCATGCTTTTAAGAAATTTAAACCCTCCGAGCATGTGTAATGGGACGAAGCTGCTTATTAAGGAGTTAAAGGACAATTTAATAGAAGCAAATATTATCACTGGCCCAGCAAGTGGTCAACTAGCTCATATACCGAGGATACCGATGATCCCAACTGATCTGCCAATCCCATTTAAACGGCTTCAATTTCCGGTAAAAACATCTTTCGCATTAACAAGTCCGAAGGCCAAACCTTCGAATTAGTAGGGATCGATCTGCGAAATAAATGTTTAACACATGGTCAACTGTATGTTGGTCTATCGCGAGTCGGAGCCCCTGAAAATCAATTTATTTTGCTGCCACAAAATAAAAGAACATCAAATATTGTTTAAAGAGAAGCACTAACAAAATAAATGTATTTTCTTTTAGGGTTATGACCTCAATAATTGAAAAAAAAAAATATAAATAAATAAAGGATGAATATGTGTCATATTATTATTATTATTATGAATGTGTTAAAATTGACAAATCCAAATGTAATGTTTAATGCCCGTGCGAAGCCGGGACGGGCCGCTAGTTTTATATAAAACTCCTATTTCAATTTTATTGTTAAGCTTCTAGCATATTTTTGTTTAAAAATCATTAGAGAATTTTCCTTTCTAGTCATATCGGGGCGGTCCTGAGCAAGTCTTTAATAGGCCTGCTCTCAAGTCAGTTGTGTTATGCGACCCGTGCGCTCTGGCTTTCAGGTTCGCATCTGAAGGGTATCTTCTGCTGTGTTTGAACGGAGCCTCCCCAGGGCCGAGAAAATTTGGGTCGTAAGTAGCCGTGCAGTGGTTTAGGGGCGAAGCCACAGTCGACTCTTTCAAAGCCCTGCAACCCATCTGGCCCTACACGCTCTTAAGGTCGAGAAAAGCTGGCGATTATGAATGAAAAATGAATACCCAACGCCGTGCTTCGGACCTAGTAGGTGAGGCTAAACGGCACAATGTCTGAGATGGTCGAGAAGGAGCTACAAAAGCCTAGGCAGGTCTTTCTATCTTAATCATCATCGGATATCGATGAAGATGAACTGTTGATACCAAATTTGGTTATCACAGCTCCTTCGAGATCCGAGGAAGGCGCTAATACAACCACCCCCCAAGGTAAATCAAGGTGTGGCTCAGTTGGGCACCACCCCATTTAAACAGAACGGCAACACAGTGAAGCCACACATACCTGAATAAGTCGCTATTGCTAACGGAGCCAGCTTCATTTACAACAAGATAGCTAAGAACGAAGCTGAGGGCAAAGTCAAGAGTCAAAGTCGAGACGCAGCCGACAAAATCAAATTCCTTGCGGTGATCCCGGAATTTTAACAATAAAAACAGGCACACCCCAAGGCATTCCAACCTCCGAAGGCGAAGCGCGATCGGTCCCGCCACGTGATCGAGAATGCATCTAAGAGGGCGAAGGACGTCAACGGGAAAGCCATGCCACCCTTCGTTCAGCTGGGGAGAAAGTTTAGTGAGGTGGCCGAAGACAGTCTGGCTTTGGCTCTAGTTGATAAACTCAATGACGACGGACGCCTGCTGGCAGAGAAGTGGGAGAAGATAGAGCCCAAGTTAGCCAACATGGTGACCGACAGGTTGGTTGCCTTGCCGGCGGCCCTATATCCTCCTTCGATTCTTTGGAAATGGTTAGAGGGCACCGAGTAATTAGGTGCGACGATAAGTTTTCCAGGAGCTTCCTGGAGGAGAGTGTTGGTACAATTAGCATCCAGTGGAATAGCCTTAGGATAAGGCTTGTCCGAGTCAGGGAGAGTCCGAGGAGGTCCAGAGCTTGCATCTGAATAAAAAAGTGGCAACCTGACCATACGAGGGTGCTTCAATGTCTGCGAGCATATAATCCAGATGTATGAATTATGTTTTAATTGTGTGTCCAAGTTGAGAAGAGGGGGTTAGTGACGTAATCGCCGACGTGGCTTTTTACTCTGTTGGAACGCTTGCTACTGAAATGCTCTACGCGTGTACAGAAGTGTTATACGATGAAAGAACTTCTTTCGGTGGCTACTTGCCCTTGAAGGCTAGGTAACCAATTAATTAAAGACAGCTTTCGATTGAGTTAAATCTGTGCGCTGTGCGCAGTTTATTATTATCAAATTCAAACTGATGCCATTGTAACTGTACGTAAGCTAATCGCGGCCTACAAGCCGATCGCTCGTGCTGGAAATTGCTGACACTAAAAAATACCCATATGCGTCTCCTACTGCGTTCGGACGGTCCGATAATTTTTTTTCCTGTTTGCAATTCAGATTCCACTCCGCAACAGGCACCATCTGCCTGCAATAGCAACCTTTCTGTAATACGGGACAGATTGTAACCTTTTTGCATCTAGCTTTTATGTTAGGATATGCGATAAGCACATGAATAATACTGTCGGACTGGCTAAGGCTTATAGGGACTTCTTTGGGGTGATCAATTAAAGACTTCAAATCATTTTATTTGGTGTTTCAGTATTAATTATTACCTGCCAGTTATGGGATTCCATTAGTCTGGACTCGGACATTTTTTAGCATTTGAAGGTCGGATGCATCAGTGGTGCCCGCTAATACCTTAAGTGCAGTGCCTAGGAAGTCTATGCTCCTAGTGTACTTTTAATACGGACAATAAATCTCTGATATGGTTTGTGTCAACATCTAACAGTATTCGCATATGCGATTCTGGGAATAACTCGGACAACCTAGCAGTTTCTTATATAATCATTGAAAACTCTGTGCGATTACTTGAATGACGCAACAAAAGTGGGAGTGTGAGTACTCGGTCATCATGGCGTTGACTATGGCTAACATTATCAATACGATTGCCGCAATTTTCTAAGGAAAAAAAGATTATATCTATTGTGCACCAAAAAGGTTACGTATGTTTAAGTATAAGGTGCGTCTAAAAAATGGTAGACAAAATAATGAGGACCTTTATCTGAGGTTGTCCTTATTGACCACCACCCTTTTGTTATTTTTAACCTTTTTGCCTACCTCAAAAATTCGGTTTTGTCTGGTTGCGTAGCACCTTTCTAGATTAGAGATTTGCGCCTTTTCAATGCTGTGTCTTATTGCCATTTTTTGCTCGTTTTTGGCTTAGTGCATGGTTGCAGGTTGGTGACTGGCAATGTTTGATTGTACTCCACCGTAACTCTCATGACGAGCTCTGATATCTCTAGCTATATCTGTTAGGGTGCTATGGAATCGTTCCACCTGACATTGGAACTACTGTGTAAAGGGGATGCGTTAACAATATTGCTTTTTAATAATGGCGTTATGGTCTTCGAATTGTTTCCGATTCTGATTTTTGGGAAGAAGTTCACCAGTTGTAAAATACTTCAACTATGGCTCTAGACGATAATGGTTGTACTATGGCGAATTTAGAAAATTTGTCGATGCAGGTTAAGAACAACTTCTTGTTTGTACAGTAGATGTCAGTATAAAGCATTTCACCCGCATGCGATGGTATTGGTCTGAACCCCAACTCCTGCTTTTTGTGGTGTCTGTTGAATTTCGCCTTTGTGCATGTTCTGGAGTTTGTGACAACTTTATTGGCGAGTTTCGACATTTTTGGAATATGATAATCCTGAAGGATCTGTTTTTCATGTTCCTGAGCGGCCCTGTGGGCGCAGTTGTGCTCGGTCGTAATTATCTCATTTGCATCAGTGATATCATGTCGAATTTTTTGCAGTGACAGAACTTGGTTGCTGTGAATTCCATTACCAAGGCGTGCTGGATGCATGCTAAGATGAGACGGTCACAGTAAATGGCGTTCACAACATCTGCGTTAACAACTTCATTAAGTAACCTAACCAGGGAGTCTTTATTGTCAAAGACTACAAAAACTATGAAGTGTCGCCGTAGAGGCTGTCCTGCTTCTTCCAAGATTATTTGATTCCTGTAGCAGTTTAAATGTTTATCGATAGATTAGACCGTGTAGGTCAACGGGATTTCGCTGTGAACAGTGGCTACGTCAGACTAGGGTTAGTTTTGTATTCATTAAGGTTCTGGCGGGACAAGGCGTTGGTAACGAAATTTTAGCATTATGCTCTTCGATGACTGCTTTCCATCGTTTAATTTTCACGTTACTGTTTCGTTCAGATACAGCGAAGGCTAGCGGTTGATGGTCCGTAAAAATACGGACCCTACGGTACCTTTGTAATTTTATTATGGCCCAAACAATGGCTAACAATTCACTTTCGTTTGTTGCGTAGTTTAGCTCGCAGTCTTACAATGTGCGAGATATCATAGTAATTGGCATACCATTTTGAGACAGGAATGCACTGATACCTCTTGCTGAGACATCGGTGGTCAAGTCAAAAGGGAGTTCAAAATCTGGATAGGTAAGTAAGACATCTTCTGATGATAAGATGTCTCGCAGGTGTTCAAACGCTTTGCGCTGGGTCTCATTAAATTCGACCGAAATTTTTTTTTTTGACATGCGTTTCAACAGTGCCATTCTCTCCCCTGAGTATGGATCCTTTTGGTCGTATATGTTCATAGAACACTTTTCTTTTACTCTACTGGAGCCTTGAATGGAACTCACAGTAAATGGGGAGTCGACTGCCTTTATGCTTTTTTACTCCTATACGGGCTTTTCTTTGCCACTCCCGTATCTATGAGTATTTTTATATCCTCCCCGCTAGCCTCAGGGAACACAGGACAGATAACATAGGACACGGAAAGGATCATGCTCGTCAAGGTTCGTCCTACATACATTAAGGGCTACTGGACTAACATTTAGGGACCGAGAGCCTTAATTTGCTTAAAGTATAGGTGGAGCAAATATGTAAGTTAATTAATTTATAGATCACACCATAGCAGGTTCGACGATCCTTTAGGGTGGAAAGGTTTAACAGGCGTATTCTGTCGGTGTACAAAGGAAGACGATGATGTTGGTCCCAGCGTAATGCACATAGAGCTAACAAAAGGAATTGTTTCTGAACAAATTCAATAAGGTCTTGATACTTCATATTGAGGTGACCAGATATACGAATAATATTCAAGAATAGGACGAACAAGTGAGATATAAAGAAGTTTTGAAGTGTAAGGATCATTAAACTCCTTTGGCCATCGCTTAACAAAGGCAAAAAACACCTCTAGCTTTATTAACAATGATACCAATGTGGTCGTTAAAATTTAACGTATGGTTAAATAGAACTCCGAGATCTGTTACCGTATAGATGCGTTCAAGATCGCTCCCACCTATAGAGTAATTGGCGTGGAGGCAAATCGTCCGGTAAAACGACATTAGTTTGCATTGGAGGTGTTAAGAAATAGGAGATTATTAGTGCGCCAGGATTGCATATTATTTAGGTCAGTTTGAAAAAGCCTATGTGAATCAGAATTCGTCAATGGCAAACATAGTTTGACGTCATCTGCGTACATCATCACATTTGAGTGTAGAACCACTTTAGCCAAGTTGTTGATAAAGACGCCGATCAGAAGTGGCTTAAGGTTGCTCCCTTAAGGAACGCCAGAAGTGAAAAGAACCCGGTTTGAGGGAGAGCGCTTAAAGGCAATACGTTGATTAAAGGGAAACCCAAAAGCATAAGTTTAGTGGTGGTTTAGTAAGACAAACGCTTTGCTGAAATCGGGGAAGATAACGTCAGTTTGGGAGTTCAATTTGAAAGCGTTTCTATTGACGTTGATCTGTTTTTATTAAGCGATGTTATACATAATTGTCCGGCATTGGAACTACAGCAGCGCAGTAATCAGAAGTTTGAATAACTTGGAGATAGAACCAAGTTTTGAAATCCCTCTGTAGTTTTCGATATTGGATTTACTGCCCTTTTATGAAGAGGAATGATGAAAAAAAATTAAAGCCAAAGGGACATCTGAAAAAGATTTGACAGAGGTCGGCAGAAAGCACCAGCACAGTTAATCAAAACACAGCTAGGAGCGAGATCTCATCCAGACGAAAAGGAAGACTTTAGTTTTTAAATTCTGAAAAACATCGTATTAGCATAAAATGGGCATGAAAATGGAATTAGAGTGTGGAAGAGAATAATGATACGAAAAGGGTGGTTTGTATCCAATTGATAAGTACGTAGACTGGAATAATTTTGCGAATAAGTTTGCAATGTCAGGCTCATTAGAAGCGGACTCAGTATTAAGATGAGGATCTTCGTTTTGAATTAACAATTGCGTTAATTTGCTTAGGATTAGACGTTTTTTTTATGCATCAGCAGCATGCGACGTAGATGCCTGATCTACGTTAACTGGCTCCAAGATAGGAGATGCGACGATATCAGCTAGTTCGGGGCAAGGGCCCACGTTCAATTCTTGACCCAGCTTCATCGGCAGCTTAATAATCGTTAACAGCCGAGGTATCTCCATAGGGTATGTCTCTTGGACTGAACAGCATAAGGGGCTTGCCGGGTCTGCAACATGGGAGATACTTTTAGAAAGAGTTCCTATATTGCTATTTGGTGTGCCACTTATCAGTTTCATAGTTTTGAAGTAAGACTCCATTTTCTGGAAATGGATTGCTAAATCCTTAAAGCCAGCCGCCAAAGATTAAGACTCCACATGAGTTTGCGTCATAAAAATCCACATTTCGTATTTAAAGTGTAGGCAGCTCGGGCACGTCCTGTCCAATCCAGCATGATCCCGTATGCGGTAGGCAATATGCGGGCTAAATGCCCAAGATCAGCGGAGCCAGGGTTAGCGGCGTTGGTGCATAGCCAACAATAAACAGGGACCTGCTGCAAAGTAATTTTATCGGCCATGTGGACAATCCGTGGCACAACAGGTAGACATATTACGTTGAATTATTGATAACTCGTAATAAGCACTCGCAAATATAAGAAAGAAAGTCAATTAAATTATGTGGCTAAGGAACCGATAAAAACCGAAACAGAGCCAATTAATATATAATATGAGTTTGTTTGATTGTTCGCGGTATGCAGATCGCTTGCAGCAACAACAACTCTGAAACCGATGCAGCAGTAAGCGGTAACCGCACAGCACAAGAAAACACGAGCGAAAAATTATTTAGCGACTGGATATTCACTTTAGCATACTCATAAAAATTTTAACCTGAAATCGCAATTAAAAACCCACTTTTCGCCCGCAGATTTAGATATTTGAGAAAAATTTGCCTTAAAATCAGGAAAGAAACTTCCTGAAATCTAAGGCGTTTTTCTTAAATGTAGATACAATTTCTTGTTGTTAGGGCGATTTGCCCTAACAATATTTTCTTAAATTAAAGGTAAATTTGTCTTACATTTAGAAAGATTTTAATTAGTTTTTGGGTTGTTTGATATTAAAATGAGATTTTTTTTCTAAATTCGTGGTCAATTTTCCTTGAATTAACCAATAGGTAGGTAGGTTAAAGTGGTGAGGCTCGATACTAGGGCCACCAATTAGAGCTAAGCTCCTTTTTGATCCACTCCTCTGTTGATTATTGGTGATCCTGATCACTATCAGTACCAAAAAGAGTCAGTAAGGAAACCTAGGATTGGCGAAACTTTCAGCTTTCCTATACAGAGACTTCAACTGGGGGACACCAAAGTGGCGAGGTCTGATGTGATTCAGCGCTGGGCAGAAGCAGATAAGATGTTCCGGTGTCTCTTGCTCTCTAGCTTCCTTACAGCTTCTACAGATTGCATTGTATGGCAGTCCCAACTTCATTGCGTGCGAATCGATCGCCCAATGTCCCGTGGTGACTGTCGTGATCCCGCTAATATCTCGATTGCTGTTGGATAACAGTTCACTGGTTCGTTTTTTGTCGTACCTCGGCCAACATTCCCTTGACCTTCTGTGTTCGCTCTTACTTAGCCATTCTTTGTTAGCTATCTGCTTAAAGTGGTCATGGATCCTTGTCTGGATCGCGTTTAGGGAGAACGGTAATTCGAAGTCTGCTTTTAGCCCTGCCGAGCCTGCACGGGCTAGTTTGTCTGCCTTCTCATTTCCTGGGATCTCGTTGTGTCCCGGTACCCATGTTACTTGTACCTTATTTTTGTCGGCAAGTCTATTAGGGCCCTTCTTGCATTCTGACACTAGTCGTGAGTTCGTTTTCACGGCAGCTAGGGATTTTATAGCCGCTTGGCTATCCGAGTAGATTCCAACTCTTTTGCCCCTGAGGTCCTGCCTTAAGGAAAGTTCGACTGCTTTCCTTATGGCTAGTAACTCAGCCTGAAAGACCGTCGCTGAGTTAGAGAGATTGAAAGCTTTTTCAATTCCCCAATTTTCATTATTGGCCAACCCACTGCTGTATAGAGCCAAATAATTATCTTTGGGTGCAGTCTACATTTGTTCCCAAACATTTTCCTTCAGGAGTAAAATGCAATGCTTGCTTTTCATACTCTTTCTGCAAAGTTTTCTTTCCATGAGAGCTTTTTATCCAGAATTTCTCCTAGATACTTCGCTCGCTCCGCTAGTTTTAGCTCCATGCCGTTCATACTGGGCATGGTGAAGGGTGCAATTTTCGTTCTGCGTGTGAAGAGCATAAGTTCTGTCTTACTGGAATTGATACCTAGTCCGCAGGTTTTTTGCCTATTTATTTAAGCGACCCAACGCACCTGTCATTATTTCGTTAATAACGTCAGAGTATGGTCCTGGTACTACGTCGTCTGCGTATGCAACTGCTTTAACTTCACCCATATTGATATCTGTCAATATGGCGTTCATATTTGTGAGCCAGAGTAGGGGAGATAGTACCACTCCCTGAGATGTGCCTCTCTTCCGCGTCCGCGTGAGGTGAGTGCCACTCAGTTTGACTGTGATCGTCCTGCTCTTTAGCATGACCCCGATCTACTCTCTGATGCCTCGCTCAATACTTAACAAGTTGAGGGAGCCCAGGATAGAGTTGCGGTTCACGCTAGTGATAGCGTCTTCGATGTCTAGGAAGGCGGCCATCGTGTTTTGCTTCTGTTGTAATATCTTCTCGACATGATGTACAACTTCGTGTACTGCTGTTTCCGCTGACTTTCCTTTGCGGTACGCAAAGAGAGTTGATATCCGAGAGTTGATGTCCCTCTAGAACTCCCGGATGTGGACGTCCAGGAGTCTCTCTAGTGTCTTCAGGGCGAAGGAGGTGAGACTTATCGGTCTATAATCCTTTGCTAGGATATGCCCCTTCTGCCCGGTTTCGGTATAAATATGACTTTTGCTTCCCTCCACAGTAGTGGGATGTGCGTCAGTTTTATACAAGCTTCGTAAATGGCTTTTAGCCATCTGCAAATGCTATCCTTGGCTGATTGTAGCATTGCCGCTATTAAGACGTCTGGGCCAGGGCTTTTATACTTATCGAAAGAATCTATTGCCCACTGGATTCGCTCAGTGGTAATGATGTCTTTCGTAGGTGTATCCATTTGAGAGCTCGTTCCCTCCTCGGGTTCCGAGCTCACTCTTAGGCTTTCTGGGAAGTGGGTGTCAACTAGTAGCTCTAGTGACTCCTCAATTGTCGTCGTAGCAGAGCCGTCTGCCCTGTTGATCAGGGTAGGGCTTATGTGCCGTTTGGCGAGAATCTTGCTTACTTTTGCCGTGTCCATTATGCATTCTGGTGACTCGCAGTAGTTTTGAAAGGACTTTTTCTTGGCCTTATATACTGCATTTTTTAAAGTTTTTCGTACTTCTTTGTATTTCTCAAATTCCCGGGATACATAGCTGTTGTTGAAGGACTTTCTCGCGGTGGGAATTGCTTCTTCGAGAATGTTAGCTTACAAGTCTTTTTGAAGGCGTTGTTCAGGATATTCGTGAGGTCCTCCACCTTCTTGTCGAGTGCCTTTGCAATGGATATTGTCTTTATCCACATCTATACATATATATAAAGAGGAAAGGTTTGATTTTTTGTTTGTTTATTTTTATGATTTGAATAGGCTCCGAAAATACTTGGCAGATTTGAAAAATTCTTTCACTGTTGGAAAGCTACATCATTCCTGAGTGACATAGGCTATATTTCATTTAAAAAAAAATAGGCATCCTTACTAAAATTACGATAACGTAATCCAAGGTGTTAAAAAAAAATTAAAAAAAACTACCTTACATCTACCGCCCTCTACGGGCAGCCAGCTGAATCAAAGCATTTCCTGTCAAACATTCAAAACATATTGAAATAAGGAATTGGAGATAAAAATTTTATTTTTTTGTTCAGGTTCAGTAAGAAACGAAGTCATGCCACCCAAGAAGTCGAGTTTGGGTCGTCGTACTCGCAATACAGAAGCAAAAAGACGTAAGATTACGAATATGAATGACGAAGAACGGGCCTCCATCCGAGAGACTGAGACTCTCAAAATAATGAACGCGACAGGGCAAGGGTAGCTGAAGCGCGTTTACAGCTTGCAGAAGATCAAATCCTGCAATACAATCGTCTTGCATTCAGATATAATCCAACTATTGATTACAGCTCGAATCGAATGTCGTTATTGGCCGGATGCATCAGGTCTGCATATACTGTCAGGCCTCTTAGATTGAATCAGACGAAACTTCGGTCCGAGGAATATATCCATTTGCGGGACGCTGTGATGAATGACCGTAATACAACCAACGTTGGAAAGCTCACGATTTTGCCATACTCATACATAGGTAGTCCACGCCACATGCATGAATATGCTCAAGATGCCATGGCATATGTTCGTTGCTACGGCCGTCCAGACTTATTTATCACCTTTACATGCAATCCAGCTTGGGACGAGATAGTACAGCTGTTATTTCCTGGACAATCGTATAGGGATAGGCATGACATCACAGCCCGTGTTTTCAGACAAAAGCTCAAGTCACTGATGGATTTTATTGTGAAACATGGAGTTTTTGGATCTGTGCGGTGCTGGATGTATTCAGTAGAATGGCAGAAGAGAGGATTGCCGCATGCGCACATACTGATTTGGCTGTATGATAAAATTACTCCAGATGAAATCATGAAATCCATGGGCCGAGGTTGATACGGATTTGCATGAAGTTGTCATCAAGAACATGATCCATGGCCCATGTGGTACCCTCAACCCAAGTTCACCATGCATGCATTTGCAGCCAACACTGTAACAGGGGACGATGGATATCCTCTGTATAGGAGAAGGCCAACTGAAGATGGCGGGACTTCGGCAACTTTAAACATGAGAATTGGTGATATTGAGGTAGACAATCCTTGGGTGGTTCCATACTCACCACTATTGTCAAAATCATACAAAGCGCACATCAACGTAGAATATTGCAATTCCGTGAAATCGATTAAATATATCTGCAAGTACGTGAATAAAGGCAGCGATATGGCAGTTTTTGGTGTTCAGACAGAAAATGGTGACAACAATGCAGTACGAGTTGTCGATGAAATATCTCAATACCAGGCTGGAAGATACATAAGCAGCAACGAGGCTGCATGGCGAATTTTTTCGTTCCACATTTATGAACGCTATCCAGCCTTAGTTCACTTGGCAGTCCATTTGGAGAATGGTCAACGTGTCTATTTCACAGAAAGAAATGTGCAAGAAAGAGTCCTGAATCCGCCAGCGACAACTCTGACTGCCTTCTTCACATTATGCCAGGAAGATGATTTTGCCAGAACCTTGATCTATTCAGAAGTGCCCTCTTAACCATAATATGCCACAGAGAAACGTTGCAGGGTACAAGGCCAAACCTTCAAATTAGTAGGGATCGATCTGCGAAAGAAATGTTTTACTCATGGTCAACTGTATGTTGGTCTATCGCGAGTCGGAGCACTTGAAAATCAATTTATTTTGCTGCCACAAAATAAAACAACATCAAATATTGTTTACAGAGAAGCTCTAACAAAATAAATGTATTTTCTTTTAGGGTTATGATCTCAATAATTAAAAAAAAAACAAAAAATTAAAAAAGAAAGAAAAAAAACCCCAAAAATATACAAAAAAAAAACACATAAATACAAAAAAAAACATTAAATAATATCTGAATTAAATTATTTTTATTTTTTTTTTAATTACTCTTTTTTAGGAGCTCGACGCAAAAAGGGATGAATATGTGTCATATTATTATTATTATTATGAATGTGTTAAAATTGACAAATCTAAATGTAATGTTTAATGCCCGTGCGAAGCCGGGACGGGCCGCTAGTGCTGTATAATTTAGATTAAACAATTTAGAATACTTGTTCCAATCCGTCTTACGGGGGTTCCTTCTTGGCACCTGTTTCTTAACTGGTGTCGTTAGTTTAAAGAAAATGTACCTATGGTCTGAAAAAGAGTGTTCTGTCGATACCCTCTAGTTCTCGACTCTGTGTTTACCGTGTTCTATTTGCAAGGTGAGATCTAACATCTTCTCCCAACCTCGAACATTTTCCGTGCTTGGAAAGATGAATACATACCGTAACGTTTCTACATATAATACTATCAAAGAGTGATTCACCTTTCTCTCTGAACTCCCCGAGAGCGTTCCTTACCTGACCTTGTGGTCATTGGCCTCCAGCTGAGGCAGGCAGCGCTGGTTTATCAGCAGGAGAAAAGGCTGGGATGGTCCAGTCCTCTGTATGGATGTCTGGGTTTTGGGCCCTCAGGCAGGCAATCCCCTTGGCGTGGTCGGTTTGCCCCTTTGGTAACCAGATGGGTCTCCTTGGGATCTCCCTGGCGTAGACTAGCCTAATCTTAAGGCTAGCCCTGATCTTAGCCACACACTCTGCCAGGAAGCTACGGGAGAACCCCTCGTCAGACCTGATGACCCGGTGCCCCCTGACCACGTCTGGAGTTAAAAGAGGGGATGGGACCGGTCGGCATGATAACCAACCTGTCGGTTATCATGTCGGCCAACTTGGCCTCGATCTCCGCCCACTTCTCCGACAGCTGGCGACCGTCGTCATTGAGCTCATCCACCAGAGCCATAGCCAGACTGTCTCTGGCCACCTCTCTAAATTTCTGTGCCTTGCTGACAAAGTTAATCGCACGCGGCTTACCCTGTGGGTCCTTCGCTCTCTTAGGTGCGCTTTCGCTGACTTCCTGTGAGCGGATTCGCTTCGCCTTCGAGGGCTGGAACGCCGCCGGGTTTGCTGCTTTGTACTGCTCAAATTCCGCGTTCTCCGCAAGGAATTTGGCCTTGTCCTCGGCATCCCGAGGGTCAGTTTTGCCCTCAGCCTCGTTCTTGGCTATCTTGTCGAGATCGAAGCGGGCTCTGTTGACCCTCGCAGGTCCCTGATGGTGAGATATTTTCGCCAACTCTGAGGTGGTGCTCAGCTAAGCCCCACCTTTGTGTTTTGATTGGGGAGTGCTACTCGCTCTCCCCTCGGATTGCGACTCTTCTCCGCGACCAATCTCGGCCTCAGCATCTCCTTCTCGTCCTTCGTTGACAGTTTTTGGGGTTTATCCTCTCCCGGGAGTTCCGAAGCTCGATTTTTGGAATTTATTTCAATTCAGAAACGCCCGCTTTGCTCGTCCTGGCAAGCGCAGCGGGCCAGAGGGGGTTTGGGACTTTGAAAACAGGTCGACCGCAGCTTCGCCCCAAAGCTGCGGCAAGGCCACTTACGACCCAGGGTTGCCTGGCCCTGTGAAGGCTCCGTACAGACACAGCTGCAATCCTAGAAGTCAGTGGGCACGGGTCGCGTCACACACCTGACTTGAGGGGAGGCTGTTTAAAGACTTGCCTAAGTCCGCCCGACTACAATTGGTCAGCATCTCCGGTCGAAGCTCGATTGGTGACCTGCTTCCAGCCGCCTTCACTTAGGAAGTATAGTCGCACTACCGATGGTGTACACAGTTACGGCAGTTGACACGGTCATCCGTTGATAACCCTGTGTACCCTATCGGCTGACGGCCAAGTAACCGTTAACATAAGGGAATTTTTTCATCCTTTTAGGGTATTTGACCAAAGCATAATATTGAAAATAAAATTTTGGTTTGACAAATTTTTAAATTTATTCTTAACTTTTTCCAAATTTAAGGCTAATTTTACTTAATTAGACAGCAGACACTTGCTACTTCTGTAATAGTTCATATATATGTACATATATATTTTGCAAACTGACCTCAATAACGTGCAATCCTGGTGCATTAATAATCTCCTCTTTCTCATCAACTCCAAATGCAAATTGATGTCATTTTACCGGAAGAATTGCCTGCTCGCCAATTACTCTATAGGTGCGTGCAATCTTGAACGCATCTATACGGTAACAGATCTCGGAGTCCTATTTAACCACACCCTTAATTTTAATGACCACATTGGTCTAATTATTAGTAAATCTCGAGGGGTTTTCGCCTTTGTTAAGCGATGGTCAAAGGAGTTTGATGATCCTTATACATCAAATCTTTATCTTTATATCTCACTCGTTCGCCTTATTCCTGAATATTGTTCGTGTGTGTGGTCACCTCAATATGCGAAGTATCAAGACCTTATTGAATTTGTTCAGAAACAATTCCTTTTGTTTGCTCTGCGTGGATTAAGGTGGGACCCATATCGTCGTCTTCCATCGTATGCCGACTGGCTAAGACTTTTAAGCCTCCCCACCCTAATGGATCGTCGAACATGCCACGGCATTATTTTTATTTTTAAGCTCAATTGTAAAATGTGCTCCACGTATTTATTAAGCAAATTACGTCTCGCAGTCCCTGTAAGGCCTTCTCGGCATTTTCGTCCCATAGCCCTCTGTAAGACGAATATTGACGAGCATGATCCATGTCGTGTTCTATGTTCCATGTACAATAAGTATTATTTTCTGTTACATGTCGAATTGTCCATCGATTTTAATGTTCATAATTTGTTAAATTACCTATCCTTACCTCTGCCTACCTGATGTGAGTCGGAGCACATCGATAAAAACACTCCCCTTTGTTGTGCAGAGGTAAGGGTACAATATAATTTAAAAAATGACAGTCATTGCTATTTTCTTTTATAAATAAATAAATTAATAAATAAATAAATAAAAATAATCATACTTCATGTTCTTATCTTAGAATTGGCCGTCAGAATTGTTAGATTTAGTTGGGAATCATATGAGCACACGTGCTAGATTAACTTAAAAAAAAAATTTACCTGCAAAACGAGGGAGATTTGCCCGTATATTAAGAATGAAGCTAAACGAACCAAATCAGGAAAAAATGTAAATTAACCCTATAAAATTGTTTTTATGGTGGCTTGTCCTGATTTTACGGTGATTTTTTCTAAATTTATGAAAACTTTTTCTTTATTCTAGAAAATTTTTTCTGAGTTTAAGGGCGATTTTTTTTTAGGGAGATTTTTTTTAATTCTATAAAAATATTTGTATGAGTGTAGGGTGATTCAATAATTACCCAAGACTTATACCGACTTATGGCTACTCATTAATTGTGTTTACTTTTATACGGAAGACTGGGCCATTCTCAAGGCAGAGAAGGAGATGAGGGCGAGCCAGCTGTTCCTTTTGCTTATATACCACAGAAGCCTGGCACACCTAAAGAAAAATGAGCACAAAATCCCGTAAGGTATCAGGAAGGCCATGGTTAAGGTCATCCTTAAGGAGGTGGACGACACGAACAGGTTGTTGGATAACATGATCAATGACGACAAGTCGTTCTACTCCACACCAACCAACCACATTGCCGGAAATAGTGTAAATTAGCCTGAAGCGCAGCTCGCAGGTTTCGGCTAATTTATCGATCTTCCTAAGGGAGAGGGGGGTCAACATAGCGCTAATACAAGAACCATGGACTAAGGTCGAGCAAGTCTCTGGTCTGTCACTGCCGGAATACAATCTACTATACATGAACTTGACGGGTGGGCCCAGAGCATGTAAAGCAGTAGACAAACGTTATAACGGAAGAGATGACAGGAGTACTAATCGCCTCAGCTTACATTCTGCAATGGGATGAAGACAAAAAGACGACCCTGGTGCTCTGGTGCGACGACGCATACGCTCAGGGGAAGTTCAGAAATGAATGATAGAGGTGAGTCACTTTTTGATCATATTATATGAAGCAATGTCACAATTTTTAACAAAGTATACTCCCAACCTTTGTTTTCCCAAACACAAAGGATTATCAAGGGTGGGAAGAGGTGCTTAACCTAACCCTTATCGTAGATCACAGCCATTACAGGGTGAAAAACTGGAATGTGTCGATGCAGCATTCGTTTTCGGACCACCGATATATTTTTTTCGAGATAACGGTGCCGATCAGCAAGCCGGCACCAAGACGCAACTCATGCAAAACAATCTTGGGCAAGTTTAGAGAAATAGTTATGCTTAAAAAGCATGGAAAGGAAAAGGAAGTAATATAAGAGTGCAAGAAATTATCCAGGCAGAGATACTCTGAAGCGATAGAGGGCATAAAGGACATGGCAAGGCTAAGCAAGATCCTTGTTTAAGAGCACACGAGTTTATCCCTAATAAATAAACCTTACGGTACAGCAGCAACGTCGGTTAAAGAATCACTAAAGTTCCTGGTAGACATGTACGTTCCAGGGAATGTGCAAGAAAACTCGGAGTCCAAAAGGTCAAGAGCCAAACATAAACATATGTCAACGGAGGCGATAATTACTATTGAAAAAATTCAATGGGCGATAGACTCCTTTTACAAATATAAAAGCCCGGGCCTTGACGGTATATTTCGAGCAATGTTACAAGCAGCAAAAGTATGCATCAGCAGATGGCTTAAAGCCACCTTTGATGCATTCATCAAACAATCACAGATACCGCTTCCGTGGAGGAAAGCAAAACTGATTTTCATACCTAAACCTGGCAAGACGGGACACATCCTAGCCAATCAGTCTAATCGCCTTCATCCTTAAGACGATGGAGAGGTTAATGACATACATAAGAGACAAGGCGGATAGTTATTACCTATCAGATGCCTAACAGGCATACCGGAAAAGTCTATTAACAAAGACAGCACTGCATGAAGTAGTGAGTCAGGTCGAGAAATCACTCATCTACAAACTATACACGATGGCCACCTTCTTTGATTTAAAAGGTGCGATTAACAACGTGAACGCCGAATCTATCCAGAGCTCCCTCAACTCTTTTGGTATTGAGAGAAGCATTAGATACTGTATAGGTGCTGTGCTCACGAGTCCGCCACCACATGGCGGAGTTTTATCGTCCTTTCTCTGGCTAATGAAAATGAACCACATATTAAAAGAACTCAATTGTAAAGGAGTAAAAACAGTAGCATACGCCGATGTCGTAGTACTTCTGGTATAAGGACCCTATCCCGGAGTCATAAGCAGCATAATGTCGGGAGCATTGAATTGTTTAAAAAATTGGGGGAAAACTAGGTATTTATGCTATGCTATTTACATAGAAAACAAAAATCCCAAGGTATAACATGCCAAGATAGATGACATCGAACCATCGGAGCAGGTGAAACATCTAGGTGCAATATTGGACCCAAAGCTCACATGGAAGAGAAACATTGAGGAAAGAGTCAAGAAAGCAGGAATGGCATTCTACTTTTGTCGGAAAATGTTTGGCAAGAACTGGGGTCTACACCCAAAGACAATAATGTGCGTCTACACAACAATAGGAAGACCAATATTGACGGGGCACTCACCAGAGCCTACAATATAACAAAGCTAACAATAATAAAACGTTCGGCCTGCATCGGAGCGTAACACTTATACAAAATAACCGAAATGAGATTCGGTAAGGGCTACTCGATCTCTTACCCATCGAAAGAACCGAGCAAGATGAGGTATCACTCTATACGGATTGCTCTGCGGTGTGGGGGCTGGGATCTTCGCTGAGAGCTGGGGTATTGATTCGACTTCCAGTCTCCCAGCATCAGATAGTGCAGCAAGATTCTCAATTCAGGAAGGCCTAAGGAATACCAAGGTGAGGATTTACTCTGATAGTCAAGCGGCTATCAAGGCTCTAGAAGCAGTCAAAACGAGCTCGCAGTGAGTAGAAGAATGCAAGGAAGCTAAATAAACTTGCGCAAGATAACGATCTCAGAATAACCTGGGTCCCAGGATCCAACAACATTCCAGGGAATGACAAAGCGGACGAGCTATCGATTCCGCTAAATGCGGTCCAGTCGACGATCCACGAGCACTATAAAATTAGGCCGACAGAGAATGGTCAAGGGGAAAGTAGGGGAACCCAGGATCACAGCCATCCTTGCTTTCCTCAATAATTCGGGATGGGGCTGAGAAAGGCGAAATCATAGCCAGGAACATTGGGTGTGGATCAAAACGTTTTTCAGCTCTGTTTGGAGCCTTAAGATGGACTTTCCCCCTTTTTTTACTTGAGCCAGTTGCCAAACGAATAGCGTCGGTGAGTTAGCCTGAAAACGGAACGGTGGGAAAAAGAACGAGGGTTGGGGGGATTTTTTTTACAATTTATTGCTTAAATAAACAACTTAATCGAGCAAAATAAGGTCTATGCAATCTAAAGTTAAAATTTACGAAAGTTTTTCTTTATTAGGTTTTTGGGTACTTTACCATTCTATCTTGTTTATAGGGGGCGATCCTGCCGCTAAAGATCCTTTGGTTTGAGAAATAGCTCCCGCAACGCAGTCGAAAAAATAAAGCCGTAGAGGTTAAAAAAAAGAAGTCGAGGGCGTCGAGGGGTATTCGAACCGTGTCATCTTTATTTCGCTGAATATATGGTACTATATATGGTTCTATCTTAAACATAAGGGCCGCGCTCTTGTTTGATAAGCTAAGCTTAACAATGCGAGAGCAAGCCCGAGGAGTGGAGCGCAAACTAGCCGTCCCTCAACTAGCGTAGCAGCGAGCGAAGCTCGAAAGCGGGCGATCGTAAATACCAAGGAGATGAGAGCATGAGCACGTAGATTCGCTCGATGGGCAGTACGCAGCGGGTGGACATGCGAGAGTGCAAGAACGGCCGAGCTTTTGAAGGCTCTGTTTACAGAGGCGGCGCAGCGGTTGCCTCAGCGGGTCTCCTAACGTGAACATTACCACCCCCCCGTGCAATCACTAGGGTTGTAAAATATCCGTGCCTTTTACAAACTCGCTGCAGAAGGGATGATGGAGACAAATGTCGTAGAGTGGCTGAGGAGTGCCGTGGAGAGGCGAAGGATCCTAGGGAGACTTTGACGTCCGCAGAGGATGGAGTTCGGGGCAGACTCGGCATTGATTCGATTGGAAACCTCTGGTATGTCTTCAATCCAGAGCGTTCGCGGTGAGTGAAGTGGCGACATCGTTTAGGAGCGAACTCGAAAAAAATATATCAGTTAGAAGTGTGGTCAATAATATGAATATGAATCATGAATACGGAGGGACCCGATGTTGTAATCGGGTTGAAGGAACTGGACTTCCAAGCATATGCAGGAGCGTGTGGTAATGTTAATTGCATGCCATGCATCGGTTACTATTGCGGCACTTGCCTTGGTGTTGGTGTTTTAAACAGTTGAAACAATAACGATTAATTGCTACCGCGCTGAACCTCTTCTCAGCACTGAGTCTGAGAAACAGTTTGCATTTTCGAAGCGGAGGATTCCGCTGTATACCTGGCAACAGTAGCAGTGAGTGCCTGTGGAACGACTGCTTTTGATGCCGTCGTATGGGACGGAATCGAGAGAAGTTACAACTCGAGCAGAGAACGACGAAATCCCTTGGATTGGTGTGGAACTCGAATAATATTCATTGATCATTATTTCATCTTTCCAAGTTTGCAAATAACCACCGGGTTAACTTAAATTTTCTATTTTGTGTCAATAACTTCCCGTTCACATCGCGTGTGCATGCAGCTTTTCTAATTTGTGTTATAATAGGTTTTATTTCCCAATTTAGTTGTGCTGCTAGTGCTAGCATTTGCATATTTTGTATTTCTTTTTGTGCCTTCTTCGTTCTGCTTTATTTTGCGCCGTCGCAAAAGCTAAACGTTTTAGTTTTTCGTTTTACTTTTTTTACTGTGCCGCTGCACTTCTTATCTTATCTGATCTCCCACGCTTGTCCGCTCTCCCGCTCTTTCTCTCGCTCTGTGACTCTTCACTTCCTATCTTCATAGCTCAGTTGTTTTTTTTTTCCTCTCTTTTTCTCAAGTACACTGGCAAGTCTTAATAATGTTCGGAAATATTGTCTGTTTCACCAAAACCTGCAATAAGGATATTTCTGCAAGAGACCTTACAATCGGCTGCTGGCTGTGCTACAACGTCATACACGCCAAGTGAATTTGTGTTACAGCACGGACGGTGGATGACGTATAGAAAAAACACCAGAGCCGATAAAATAAAGATTGAGGTGGAAAAGTTTAAATTTTCTTATGCTAGGGAGATTTCACCTTTTAAAATAAATGTCCCTAACGAGCTCTTTAACACTATTTTTTCTACCAACTTCTGGCCAGAGTACGTAGTTGTTAAGGAGTTCGAAGCGAAGAAAAAAAAAAGTGGCCTGTAGGAATAACTCTTCCCAGGTCTGATCATAACACTGCGCTTTCTACGACTTCCAATCCCGACCCAAAAAACTAACATACTTCCTAAGTATTTCCTATCAGAATGCAAGTGGCTTACGTAGTAAGCTTCTAACTTGCATTCTGATAGCCTTTCGTTTGCATCTCAGGTTATTGTGCTCACAGAAACCTGGTTAAAGCCGGAAATTCTGAGCTCCGAAGCTGTGTCGACAGTATATCGGCTAGATCGCCCTATCAGACGCGGGGGTGGAGTTCTTATAGCGGTGGACTCCTCACTCACGTCAGAATTATTAACCTTCGAGGAATGCAACGATGTTGAATTCCTCTGTGTTAACCTATCTATCAAAGGTAGCTCCATTTTTATTACCTGTTCCTACATACCTCCACTGTCGGAACTTCCTATTTATTGGAATCACCTTTCCGCTATTCAGATGGTTTCCAGTAGACTTTTGGATAGAGACCAGTTGGTAGTCCTAGGAGATTTTAATATCTCTGGTGCTATTTGGTGCTCAAATAATTCCACCAATGCTCTCCATACACCTACACAACATGACTTTATTGCTGACTTGTTTGACATTTCGCTGTCTCAAGTCAACCATGTGCGAAATTCCTTACAGCGCTTGCTTGATTTTTGCTTCGTCCCTGATCCTGCGAGAGTCAGTTTAGATAAGGTGGCAACTCTGACGCAGCCCGAAGATCCTTATCATCCATCTTTCGATGTGACTTTTAATATTGGGTCTGACGTACAGAATATACCTGACCGTCCAGCCAAAAAAGTCCTCTGTTTTCGCAAGACGGACTTTGAACGGCTGAATTATTTTATATACGACTTCAATTGGTCAGATCTATACATGTGCACTGACAAGGCAGTTGCCGTGGATATTTTTGCAATGCCATGAATTCATTTTTTACTGAATGTGTTCCGTTATATTATCCGCCAAGCTCGAAAAAGCCGCAGTGGTTTACTAAAGAGTTGAGCCGAAATAAATTAAAAAATCTAGGGTGTAAGTTAATACGATTAATGAGTAGCCATAAGTCGGCATAACTCTTGGGTGATTATTGAATCACCCTAGAGTGAAAATTGAGCATGGTATGGTGAGTTATGCTATTTTTGCTAGTGTCAGGACTTTGGTCTGACGAGCGGCCGGCTTGCCGGCCACGTTTAGCTTGAGTACAGTTTATAAGTGTCAGCTTTGATCTTATAATAATAAAGAGCGGAAGCTCATGAATCTGACTCCAGCTCCACACACAATGTTCAATGTAAGCTGATGACGTCAAGCTTTGCGTGCAATACAAGGATGGCTCTGCCAGTCGGATTTTCAAACACGTCTTAATAATTTTCAAACAAACTTCCGCGTAAACTTATTAAACGACTGTAAATGCAAACTAATGACATTCTCTCATGCCGTTCCCAAGCTTGCAACTCTTTGGAAAGAATTAATTAATTTACTAGATGATTTTGGCGTCCGCTTGGACCCTAACCTTGACTTTATCAGTGATATTTCGTCTATGGTTAATAGAGACAGGGGTGTGCTTGGATTTTTTAAACGGTGATCGAAGGAATTCAATGACCCGTAGGTCACTTAATCCTTATATACCTCTTAAGATCGTCCCATTTTATATGGATGCTGGGTTTGGAGCCCTCAGTACGGCATCGTAGAACGATGCTAGTTATAACCTTTATTTTTAACCCTATCCATGGTGATGAGGAAAGTGCTGACTTGTTGAGTTAGCTTAATTTCCACGTACCACGTAGAACTAGTAGATCCTATATCCCATTAGTGTTGCGCCACTGTAGAACCTCCTTTGAACTGCGTGAACCTTTTAGAGTGTTATGTGCAAATTATTATGATTTGTACACATCTTTAATACTAACGCACTTAGTAAACATGCAAGCTAACAACCTGCCAGCACGCCGGTAATCAATTTCCTCGTATTCTGTCCTATATGTTCCATCGCGCCTACTAACACCTAACCCAAACAGGCACGTGCCTGGTGTCACGCGGGCCACTTGAATGTACTGACCGTAGTGCAATAACGTCGAAGAAATAAATATTTATCGATCGTTCTTATGGGAGTTGTATGATATGGTAGTCCTATTTTCATAAAATTGTACACAAAATTGTAGAATAATATAAAAAAAATTAATAAATTAAAAATTAATTAAAATTTATTCAAATTATTTTTTATTTTTTTTCAAATTATTTATTATTTTTATTCAAATTATATCAAATGTTATAATTTTTTTTGTAAAATATTTCCGATCATTCCTATGGCAGCTATATGATAAAGAAGTCCGATCCGTCCCGTTCCAAAACTTTATAGTTAGTTTCTAAATGCTCTCACTCGTATTTTTTCGGAACCGGCCAAATCGGACAATTATATTATATAGCCGCAATAGGAACGATCGGAAAATTTGAAGACCAAAATTTATAACTTCCAGTTTTCAACAGTTTGTCATCAAATATCTTGTATAGCCATTATATGTTAATCTAAA
Organism: Drosophila serrata; assembly: GCF_035046125.1. NCBI lineage: Eukaryota > Metazoa > Arthropoda > Insecta > Diptera > Drosophilidae > Drosophila > Drosophila serrata. The sequence continues at coordinate 741,691 of NW_028256932.1, read as the reverse complement.
ATTTTGTGCAAAAAAAAAAAAAAAGAAATTCTTCCCAAGCCTTTAACGTAAACATAAACAGTTACAGCACTTTGCAGCGCTTTGATACAAACAAAAGACCCAGCTCAATATTGTAAACAAAGATTGGTGGCTGATGCCACCAAGGCTTCATACAGAATTGTAAAAAACTTAGATTTCAGTCTTAAACCACTAAGCAAGAAATATATAGAGAAGTGAAACAGTACAAAAAAGTACTGTCACAAAAACGGCTGAGCCTGGAACCCCAGAGCACCCGAACGAAATGTCTAGAACTGTATAGTGCGTCCGGCTTTTTCGAGTTCTACGCATTCGTTCGAAACCGAGCACAACATGAAATTCACTTTTCAGTGGCAGATCGACGGTGGGACGATGAGCAGGGGTGCGTTTCTTTTCGCTGTGCTCTTGTTTCTGTGTGTGTGTGTATATGCCCTGCAGTACTGCGTGGCATCAATAGGCCACTGTCATCAACATGTCATCAAAGCGCCGACTGCGACTTCTACCGAGGCGACGCTCTGCCGACTGCGACTTCTACAGAATCGACGCTTTGCCGACTGCGACTTCTACTACGACGCTCTGCCCACGATACAGTTATAGTCTAGACGACAATCTAGACGACAGTCTAGACGACAGTCGTCGGCAGTACCATGGCCCGGCCGTTGATAAATTTGTTGATGAAACATCGATGAATTGTTGATGAAACATCGTTCAAAAAATCAACAGCTCCCCCTTGACTGTTAATGAAACGTTGATGAATAACTGATGACAGGTACTGCAGAGTGTTTACTCATACATGCAAACGCATTCTATTTTTAGATCTTTACGCTCTCAACAATTCATTTTCATATCAAATACTAAAAATGGGTTATTTACATAATATGTACATGCAGAATATATAAGTATGTATGTATATTATATATTTGAATTATTAAATATACATATATATTAAATGTTATTATCATGATAACAAAAAAAAGCCATTTAAATTCATAATAATATATGTATTTATAATTATTTAATTCAATTGACTAAGAAATAATATATATATATATATATATATATATATATATATATTAATATATATATATATATATATATATATATATGTAAGTTAACTACCAAATCCCAGCTTAGGCTGAGCAGGCCAGTTCTTATCTCCCTTGTTAATATTAATCATTTATCATGTTTATCATTCTCTAGTATTAATCACTTTTTATTATTATTATTATTATCACTACACTTCTCCCTCATGCATGGTCCACCCTAAATGGGGTCCGCCTTATTGGCCCTAGAGCTGAGCCAGCACATTGTTCCATTCCGAGCCGTGGCTCCTTTTCATTGGCTGACAGCGATCGTATGACTTCTGCAAAATGTGCGGTCAGCGGTCTGCCACGGGCATCCGGCAATGCATGAGCTTTTGTTCAATCTTAAGTTTAGTTTTAATTTGGATTTGAAATAAAGAGCACCTGCTCGACCATAAAACTCCGGCCTTAGCCGTTAAATTATTCTGATTATTGAATTTGGTTATCGTGCCGTAAGGGCCGTGACAACGGAGATAAGTATCTCCCACCGTATACTTCGGAAGAAGCAAAGGAGTCGAAGCGACCACCCGACTCCTCGGTGGCTGCCAACCTTGGTGGTCACCCTGCCGCGGAGGATCCGCCAGTCGCCACAGCCAATCAAATAATTTGTATATATATAAACATATACATAAATATACAACATCGCTGTATGCGTGAGAGTGCTGCTGGCTAGTCTCTAGAGTCTAGAGCCAGCACGAGAGAGCGGCTGACTCTAGAGCGCTCTCTCGCTGGCTTTTGAACGAAATGTGAGAGAGCCTGGAGCCAGTTCAAAAGCCAGCACGAAGAAATCGTGCGCAAAAATATCGTATGGCGTTACGAATCTTCCACTATATACACTCTTTTACTATACCCTGTGCTGTCATGAGGACATGCCTTTATCTTAAGCTGGGAGGAGTGACATATTCATCTTCCGACACCCCAGCCTCCATACTTAATTAAAAAGCGTTTGATATTTAAGAAATTCGTCCCAAGTCTTTAATGTAAACATAAACAGTCACAGCACTTGATATTTAAGAAATTCTACCCAAGCACTTATCGTAAATATAAACAGTCACAGCACTTTGCAGCGCTTTGATACAAACAAAAGACCCAGCTCAATATTGTAAACAAAGATTGGTGCTGATGCAATGAGAGCATAATTTTCGAAATTATTTAGTGCCGCTAAGGCTTCATACAGAATTGTAAAAAACTTAGATTTTAGTCTGAAACGAAAATTCATTGTTAGCAGAATAAAAATCTTGTGAAATAAAAACCCATATAATTTTATTTAAACGAGAAACTTGTTAATATATACTATATAAAAATAAGTCGTATTTTACTTTCACGTTTTTGCATTCCTTGGAAAGGTCTCGGACTCCGTAAGGTGTCCAGAAAATCTTTTTTTCCATACATCTCTGATATATAGCATGTACTACAAACCAATATTGTATTATTGTTGTGTGAGAGCTACTTATAGTTCTCTGCTCAGTTAATTTCATATAACATACCGGTATTGTGTTCATTGTGAAAAAAAGAGAAAAAAAATAGTTTTTCGTTTCCTAACATTTGAATTGGAATCCTTCAAATCAATCACGTGTTTGTTCAAATTTTTATTTAATTTCAACAACAGATATTTGTCTTTTGAACTGTGTAAATTATGTGGATCGTGAATTAGAGGTTGACTTCACCATTCTGTTCAGATCGGCCGCTGCACAGAACATGTAAGCCAGCAACAAATGTATTCACAGAACTTAAGCGAAGGAAGTCAAAACATAATAAGAAAAAATGGCCGATTGATAGAACGCGTCTGCACACGAAGATCAGTGGCATTATACCACCGATTAGCAGTTTAATAAAACCCCACTTCGAACTACAGTAATGATGAAAATTTAGATATTGAACCAATGACGACTATATGCCGTTATTGCAATGCGTTAAAGTTCAAAAGGGAATCAGATGAATTGTGCTGCTAAAGTAGAAAAGCTAAACTGAATTCATAGCTAACACCACCACAGCCATTGTTCGATAGAAGTGATCCCGATTCCAGCCATTTTCTTCAACACATCCTTGAAATCAATAACTGCTTTTGCATGACTTCCTTTGAATATAATTTCATTCAAGAAGGCGTATTCATGCCGTCTTTCTAGGAAAAGTTACGCCGTATTCTTCAAAAAATGATTGTTTGTAATTAGAGATACAAGGACAAATATATCATTTGCATGATTCAATGGTTCCAACACCAGATGAACCGCATCAATTTCTGCAAATATCTTTCATATCGTCGATGGTGGATCAGCTGAATGTGCGGTGCAATATACAGGGAACACAACACTTACAGAGACGAATTATTGAACAGTTAGTTGCAAACATTTTTTCACGCTAATAATGATGTGGTTAATATGTTCATCGAATACGCACAAATTTGTCATTAGAGCGGATTGTACCCCAACAGGTAAACATGTGCGAGAATTCAATGCATCCATCCTTAATAATGTTGCTGGCGATTTGGCGATCCAAATAAGTCGCGAGACATTGTCGTTCAGTGAAGAAGCAATGTCATGCATTGTGTAATTGGGACACAATTTTATTGTTTGTTTATTTATTGGCAAGGGCAAGACGGATACGACGTAACGTTGAAGATGATCGATCAAATTACAGATTTAATATTTACTCAATAATTATTGCTATTATTGGCTACCATTACCAATTCATTTCAATTTGAATTTTCGGGTGTATCAACGAATAAAAATCTAAGCGCAATGCATTACTATGTGTATCGTATGATGATTCGTACTCATGAAGAGAGGTTCCGTCGGCTATTCCTGCAATTCGCTGTCGACATGTATGTCAAAGTCGAGACCGAACATTTAGCGATAATCCGATTCAATCAGGCAAAGCTACGATCTAAGGCTTTTATACACTTTCGTGATGCTATTCATTTAGATGGTGATCAGAATATTGCACGAATACGCTAAAGACGCTATGACGTTTGTGCGAATTTATGAAACACCGGATTTATTTATTACGATCACATGCAATCCGAAGTGGACGGAAATTTAACGTAAGTTATGCATGCATGCTCATATCGTAATTTGGGTGCTGAACAAATTACATTTATATGAAGTGGATGACATCGAAATACACTAAATTATATTGACACAGATGGTGCTTTATATCCATTATCGCTTTGCATAGTTGATGGAAAGTGCGCAAAGCGATTTTCGCGACCGTTAGTTGCTGAAACAGCCACAAGGCACGATAGATATTAAGTTTTTCGTCGGCGTTTAAAAGAAGATAATGTTCGAACTAACAAAGCTAAAGTTAAAAATCAAGACATTGAAATCGGAAATGAATTAATCGGTTAAGTAAATCAACGACATGGCTTTGTTTGCTATTGCGTCGGAAAATGCGAATTACGAAATCAGCAACTTCGAAATGGGCAAATACGTCACTACTAATGAAGCACTGTGTCGATTATTGTCATTTCCAATTAATGAAAGATATCCCACAGTTGCACATTTAGCAGTACTGAGAGACCACCACCAAGCTGGTCAGCTTCATTGCAATGTCTGAAGCAGATCCATTCGCAGCGACGCTTATGTACGTTGAAATTCGCAAGTACTACACTTGAAATCAATCAACAAAGAAATTCCAACCTCGCAAACATTGGCCACAGGTGTTTTCCATAAATGCACTAGGTCTCATGTATTCTGTTTGCATCCTAGAAATGAATGTTTTTATTTGCGACTGCTTTTGGTAAATGTACAAATTATTTGCGCATTTGAAAACTGTGAATGGCCACCAATGCCAAACATATAGAGAAGCATGCCAACTATTGGGCTTGCTGGAGAACGATTCTCATTAAGATTTAACACTTGCGGATTTGCTTGTTCCATTGTTTTTCACATGGGAACTTATACGTTGCGAGTCCACGATTTGGGAAACTATCCGCATTGTTTGCCAGACCAAAAAACAAAAAAAGTGGTTTTCCAAAGACCACTTAAATGTAACATATATTCCGGACACGTATAACGCTTCGATTCAGTATTTACTTTGGATTCGCTTTTATTAACTTAGAGAAGTTCAACTAACTAACACTTTATTTTTGTAATCAAAATGATTTTTCAAATATAAAAAAAAAGCTCCATCATCTTTTAATCACCAAATGATATATTACATAAAACGAAGCTATCTGGCTCGCCGGGTTTGCTAGTTTTGTATAAAATAATAAATTAATAAGTGCAACACCGGAGAGGTCACAAGTAGTGGTCTCGTTCTCCGTTCTGTGATTCTCAATCTCTTTTGTGTTGCTGTTGTTAAGATCCTTGACCATTCGAAGTAAAATAACGTTCTTCAGTTTTACTTTTTCTCCCATTACTTGGAAAATTTGGGATTCTGGTTCGGCTATGCGAATTTCTCTTGACTGCATATGCCTGGAAGTCCTGGAGGCCCTCCGTATTCCTAACTCGCGATATTTACTGACCACTCCTATATATTTTTTCCAATCTGCTTTGAGAAGATGTCGCCGCTTCGCGCACGGCGAACGCTCTGGAGGGCAGACGTACTAGAGGTCCAATCCAACGAATGCCGGGTCTGCCCCGAACTCCATCCGCTACGGACGCCGACGTCTGAGATCCTTCGCATCTCCCCGGCACTTCTCAGTCACTCCACGGCATTCGTCCACCGCTAGTCAACTGTGGCCCGTCCCCTTCATCCCTTCTGCAGCGAGTTGTAAAAGGGACGAATATGCTGCAACCCGAGTAATTACAAGGGGGGGGGGGAAGAATTTTCACTTCTGAGACCCTTCGCGCCGGCCTCTGTGCACCGAACTTCCAAAAGCTTGGCAGCTCTTGCACTTCCGAATGTCGGCCGTTCGCGAGCCCCACGGCGCCCCCGACTTCTTTTTAACCTCTACGGGATTTATCTTTTTCCGACTGCGCCGCGGGATTTTACGCAGCGTGCGTCGGATGTTTATTGGCTTGGATGTAATTTGGAACTAACTTACATAAAAGATAGTGGAGAGCGGATTAAAGCTCTTTGAACTGATAGAGAAGGGAGAGAAAGCGTACAGGACATTTCGAGGCTGGTAGCGGGATCATACTACCTCTCGAAAATAAGCGCCCTCCTCCTTGCGAGGATAACGCAGCAAGAATATCAGGAACAACTACCAGTTGACGCAGTAGTGTGGCATTTCCCTAGAGGATGGTTTCTTTGGCAGACTTGACAAGGGCAGGATAAAATACCTCGGGAACGTCTGCTCTTCATAACGTCGTAAGGCACCGAGCAATTGAAGGCGTTGGGAGAAGAAGTGACTCCCGTGAAGAACGAGGATGTTACTAGGATCGGTGTTGATGCTTTCCTTGAAGCATCAGGAGGAATTGGAACACAGTGGAATTTTCTTGTTTGCAGCAAAGTGTGATGCCGAGCGTGACATGTCCAACATTTGTGGGCGCTTGTGCAGTCGTAGAGTCTATGACTCTTTGCAGAGCAACAAAAAAGCTTTATCTAAATGTAAGACAAACGATTGTCAATCGTCATCTGAAGGAAGCTTGGACATATACGCACTGAATGGTTCTTTTTTGGAATAATTCACTTAAGTGTACGTGTAGGCAGGTCCCTTAATTATTTTATCTCTTAATAATTTTATACTTATCAAAGGTTTCCAACCAATAAATTGTAATAATTGTGTTCAAAAAATTTTAAATCTAGCTGATTAAAAATTTTATTTTGGATATATTATATTTAAAGTCGCTGGTAGAGGATTTTATCTCTTCGGCACTGTATCAGCGTTATTTGCCAGTGAGGAATATATGAGTGCAGTTGGATGTGTACGCTGTCTGAGCAAAGTAGCGAAGAAATAAATTATAGGACTTCGCTGACACTTGGGACTGAATGTCTGCCCTTATGCAGGCCTATTTACATATGTAAAGATTTGGCGACTGCGGATCTCAGCAGAATAGCGTGAATCTTGCTAAATGTATCTTTGCGGGGATGTAAGTATGTCGAAATGGTCTCTCATCGCAAAATAGCGCAAAGCTATTTATTTATTTATATAGAAGCTGTGGACTGTAACTGTAGATTCTTTAATATATATGTTAATAAATTTTATTTTAATTACTTGGACGAAAAACTTTTTATATTATTCAAATCCCGTTTAGGTATATTTGTGTTTGTATCAATTTACGAAATTTGTATTAAATTTGAGTGTATGCATGTATGTATATGGAGTTATTCGGCTCTGTAGGACCATGAAGTAGAGGGGGCGCCTTACACTCGATAATGAAAAACACGCAACCTTTTCGTGATATTACGGGACGTTAGCCGGATGTTTATGGGTGAATAAGAACTCATAGCTTGGGCAGGCGAATTAAAAACTCTTTGGACTATTAAAAAAGGAAGAGAGAGCACACGGGACATTTTGAGGCTGGTAGCGGGATCACACCACTTCTCGAAAATAAGCGCCCTTTTGGCGCGAACAGCTTTAATTTTTGTCGCTCTGCAATTTTTTTCATGGTTGGTAGGCTAACAATATAAAGGAGGTCGTTACCATTTGTGGCTAATTTGACAATAGCAAATTCTAGTAGTTAGGTTAGGTTAGGTTAAGCCGGACAGCCCTCCTGAGGGGACCAATCATAGTTGGTAGGCTAACAATATAAAGGAGGTCGTTACCGTTTGTGGCTAATTGGCCATTAGCAAATTTTAGTAGTTAGGTTAGGTTAAGTTAAGCCGGACGGCCCTCCTGAGGGGGCCAATCATAGACCAGTCTGGCCCTTATTTATTCGGATGTTGTTTTTCACATGGTTCTGGAAAATCTTATGCGGTGTTGAAATCCTTTAGGATCGCTGTAGTTTTTGCAAAGGCAAGTAGTTCACCAGGCGACCTCTGGGAGGCATCTACTAGTGATGCCAGTACTGAGGCACCTAAGTGCTTTACTCTTGCCTGCGTTAGGGCTGGGCACTTACAGATGAGATAATCAAAGGTTTCGGTTGCCTCAGATTCATCGCATTTCCTGCAGTTGCCGTTGTTGGTAATGCCCAGCTTGACTTCATGTGCGACAGCCAGGCTGTGACCCGTAAGCTTTCCCACTAGTAGTCTGAAGCCGGCTGGGTCCGATCGATCCGGCCCGCACAAGGGGCAGAGGGTTAACCACTTTACACAGGGCCCAAGCGAAATTGAAGACAAATACACCGCCTCAGCTTCAATGACTATGCCGTCCATGAATATGATTCGGACACTGTTAATTTTTTAGGGGAAAATCCCTGCTACCCGTCATCAGACGAAGAGTCGCGGGGGTAGATATGAGACTTTTGATAGACACGGGGCGGCAAAAAATTTCAACCGTCCATACGAGTGATTGAAAGGCGTCGGCCCGGTAGAATTGCCATTCACGATACATTCGATCCATGGCGTCACCACCATCAGTAAGAAGTGCTATGTTTCCCTATTAAACTTGAATTCCACGTTCTTCATATTACCAGATCTGTCCTCGTTCGATGCCATAATTGGCCTTGCATTGTCGCTTTGTCTAGCTTCCGGTCACCTCAAATGGGGCTCCGAAGTAGAAAAGTTAGAATTCCAATCGTACCCCGACGTCAATTTTACCAACATTGATTGCTCGGCGCGCCGCCTCTAGCTAGAGAGGCCTTTATCAAAATGCTTGGCGAAAGAAAAAAAAAGCCTTTGCAAGCCCCAACGAGGCCATGGCTTACAGCACGTCGGTGGTAGCTACCATTAGGATGGTTAGCGAGGAGATCATTTAAGCCAAGTTTTAGCCGTACCCAATAGGGGCTGCGGATTTTGTCAACGGCTAAAAAATGGCATAATACAAAAGTCAAAGTCCCCCTACAATAACCCAATATGGGTAGTAGACAAGGGCACTGACGAAGCGGGAAACCGCAAAATGCGGCTCGTATTAGACTTGCACAAATTGAACGAGGAACGATACCTGGTCGCTATCCCATGCCGAATATCTCTATGATACTAGGGAATTTTGGCATAGCCAAATACTTCACGACACTCGATTTGAAGTCGGGCTACCACCAGATCACTCTGGCAGAGCGTGACCGTGAAAAAACTACCTTTTCCGTTAACGGAGGAAAATACGAGTTTCGCCGGCTTCCGTTTGGTTTGAAGAATGCTGCCAGCATCTTCCAAAGAACCATCGACGACATACTGCGAGAGCAGATTGGCAAATTTTGCTATTTCTATGTCATCGTTTTTTCAGAAGACGAAAACGCCCACATACGGCATGTAGATTGGGTTCTTAAGAGCCTGCATGACGCCAACATATAGGTGTCAACGCATGTGTTTTTTCGTGTTTTTTTTTAAACGTTTGTTCTTTGGGCTTTATTGTCACCAACAATGGTTCCACAAGTAACTCAGACAAAACTGAGGCCGTTCAGGAATTCCCCGAACCCAAAAATGTATTCGAGGTTAGATCGTTCCTTTGCCTAGTCAGTTATTACCGATGCGTCATCAAAGATTTCGCATCAATAGCTAGGCCCATATCTGATATTCTTAAAAGGAGCATGGAAGTGTCAGTAGGCACAGATCCAAAAATATCCAGGTTTAATTTAGCGATCAGCAACGGCTTGCTTTCCAAAAGTTGCGTAACGTTCTGGCTTCAGAGGATGCCATCCTCAGCTATCCCGACTACAAGAAGTCATTCGATCTAACGACGGATGCCTCGGCATTTCGCATTGGCGCGGTACTATACCAAAAGGGAAGACCCATAACTATGATATCTAGGACGAGAGGTTAACTACGATATTAACGAGCGTGAGCTGTTGGCCATAGTTTGGGCATTAGCCAAATTACGCCATTACTTGTAAACAGTAAAAGATATAAATATCTATACTGACCACCAACCGTTGACATTCCCATTATCGGAATCCAATCCGAATGCGAAAATCAAACGATGGAAAGCCCGCATCGACGAGTCCGGCGCCAAAATGTTTTACAAGCCCGGCAAAGAAAACCTCGTTGCAGATGCCCTCTCAAGACAGCAACTTAACGTTCTGAGAGAGCAAGAAGCTTTTTCTAGCGCAGCCACAATTCACAGTGAGCTGTCGCTCACCCACACAATTGAAACTACGGATAAGCCCTTGAATTGCTTTCAAAACCAGATAACTCTGGAGGAGGCACGCTTTCCGTCGAAACGCAGCTTCGTACTCTTTGGAAACAAGAGACGACAAAGCATCGACTTCACTTGCAAAGAGTCATTGCTCGAAGAGCTCGCGGTCATTATCGTTCCTAAAGGCGTAAACGCCATTCATTGCGATTTGCATACGCTAGCAATGATACAGGACGAATTGGTTCGGCAATTCCCGGCCACCAAGTTTTGGCACTGCAAAAACCGCGTGACGGATATTTTTGCAGTCGCTGAGAGGCGAGAAGTCCTCACTGTTGAGCACAACGGGGCTCACAGATCGGCCCAGGAAAACGTGAAGCAGGTACTTTCAGCATACTACTTCCCAAAAATAGCTAAACTAGCGAGCGAAATCGTTGCTAATTGTAGGATATGCGCTAAGGCGAAATATGACAGACACCCCAAAAAGCATGAGCTTGGCGAGACACCACTCCCATCTCATGTAGGAGAAATGCTACACATAGACATTTTCTCCACGGACAAAAAATATTTCCTTACGTGAATTGACAAATTCTCAAAATTTGCCATGGTTCTTACCAATTCCCTCTAGAACCATAGAGGATCTGAAACCAGCATTACCACTGCTGATGAATGTTTTCCCTAAAGCCAAGGTCATATATTGCGACAACGAACCATCGTTAAACTCGCACACCATTTTGGAAAACCATTTCGGCGTTTGCGTTTCAAACGCACCGCCTCTCCACAGTGTCTCAAACGGACAAGTGGAGCGCTTCCACAGCACCCTGGTGGAGCTCGCCAGATGCCTTAAAATTGATAAAGGCATCAGTGGACACCGTCGAGCTAATCTTACTGGCCACAGCCAGGTACAATAACGACGTGATACAGACACAGTCGGAAGAACCACTGTATGAGGTTCAGGATAAGATTAGGATCGCCCAAGATAAGCTCAGGAACAGGGAAAATGCTTCCCGACAAAACAGGGTGCTCGAAGTTGGCGAAAAAGTCCTGGTAAAATCCAACAGGCGACAAGGCAACAAACTCTCTCCATTGTGTGAAGAGAAAGTTGTGGAAGCGGACATGGGGACCACAGTCCTCATTAAGGGGAGGGTGGTCCACAAGGACAACCTTAGGTAGACGGATCATGAAAGTGTTGACATTCGTCTGATAGTTTTGTAAATTTTTTTTATATTTTTTTATTTCTAGCCACTTGACATAAGTTTTCTTATTATCATTATTATTATTTATACTATTCATTCATACGCATTCTTATTTACTACGCTTTATTTTATATGTTTGGTGATGGGCTACTTAAATTTAGCAAAACACTACAAGAATTCCAAAAATTACAGGTTCACTTCTATACCTCTGTTATTCCTTTGACCCTTACATCAGCACACGTCACGGTCTACTCGCAGGCCAAGTACATTCCATCGCTCCTAGACCAAACTCCGACGATCCGTCGTTAAACCCTTATCATAAAAAATCTGTCTGAGTCCCTAGGCCAACAGATGAAGAGGGACAGTTATCCCTTCAACATAATCTTCCTAATTGGATATTCTACGGCCAGCCGGCTAGAAGACATCAACGAACCTGTTGTCCGCACCCAACATTGGATCTTAATCCAAGGGATTAAGGGACCACCTAAAGACGCATATATATTGCCGACGGCAATTCACCGTTTTGACCTACACGTTAACATCTAATTAATTTATACACATTATATTTACAGTTTTACATTCACACGTTTGCATTTTTCCTTTATATCTAACCATCGTTCCCATGGGATCTATATGATATAGAAGTCCGATCTTCTTAAAATTTTACACAAAATTTAAGAATTATATGAAATGGCTATAACTTAAATTTAATGAAAATCTGTTGAAAACTAAAAAAGGTATAATTTTTAATTGTTTTAATTTCGCAATCGTTCCTATGGGAGCTATAGGATAAAGTCGTTTGATTTTCATAAAATTTTACACGCAATAATAACAGTATTTATTTTCTTGTCTGTTCTCTCGTCGGAGCTGCAACTACCGTTCGAACGCTTGGCTTCAATATATATATAATTACAATGTAGAGTTACTGTTCCAACTACATCGGCATCGTGGGACAGAACGTCTTGGTACGAATTTTCGGCCTCCAATTAGCCAATAACATTTCCGCAATGTGGTCAGCAACGATTGTGATCCTGCATGTGAATATTTCTTCTTATCTTAAGAGAGCTGTTGCATTGCACTTGTACCCAAGAAGGCAGATGGCTTTATTACGGCACCCAGTGTGTCAGCATCAGAATGATTAGTAGGATCCTTGACGACGGCAGCTAAGACAGACTGAAGAGTTGACGCACTCGGCAGCCCTCCAGACACGATCCAACCAAGTTTGGTGTTCTGAAGGGTTGGCAACGCGCAATCCAAATCAATTTGTCCTGTAGCCATTATTTCAAAAAAGAGGCCAGCACCAATTAGAAGATCTGTTCGTTCTGATCGATTGAAATAAGGATCAGCGAGGGATACATTTTTCGCAATTTCCCATGATGTTGCATTTATATTGAAAAGGGGCTGATAATCAGTGATACCATTAGTCACGACCGCGGAGAATAAAGCACGATAGCTTGCATCCCGGGATTGCGCTAGAATGTAGACTGCTTCTCAGAATTCAAAGAGGATTCCCCAATCCCAGAGAATAGCGTATTCGACTTTCGATAATTCAAATTTAATTGTTTCGCTAGGCGAGAAGTTACGAAGTTTAACTGAGACGCCGAGTCTAAGATTGCTCGGCAAGGCATAAATTCTCCAGCCTTGTTTCTCAAATATATAATAGCGGTTGGAAGCAACACCTAATCAACGGGCAGAATATTTGTGGGTCTTGGCGGAGGAATTGATGAATGGTGATCAGGTTGGGATGATGAATGTGAACATGATACTTATGCTGATGAAGATGATGTTGATGGCTGAGAGTTTAGAAGTGGATCGGATGATAGTGATGAGACTGAGGTTGATGGTACGGATGGGTCTTGATTGATACGCAACAATGAGTGGTGCTACTTGCGACAATATCTGCAGTGCGTTGACTTGCATTGCTGCAAACTATGCCCCTTGCGTAAAATATTGAGGTATAGGCGCAACTTCTTTGCTTCTCTAAATAGAAGTTTCGGACTCAAATTTAAAAATCGAGAGCATTTTGGCAAATAATGATCCCTCGCATCACAAAACATACATAGCGGAAGACTTGAGCTAGTAGCCGAAGCAATGAATGTGTTTGAGCTATACCTATGCACGGATTTGCCCACCTGCTGGCTTGGGGTTGGGGTTTCCAGGGTACGGATTGCTCGCAGATGCGAATTCATGCAATCGCTTAACTCCCGAAGACCCTTGGCTGATGCCTTCTCGACACCTTGTGACCTAAAAATGTAGAACTTTATAATCGAATCTATTTGTGAGTAAATCCAAAGCCTTTTATAATTGGCATTCGAGGGCTCAAGCGAACGTATGGTCTCTAGAGCCACGCCGCCTAACCTTGACTTTAGATATTGTAATTTTTCAATATCGCTTAGCTCCTCATCATCTCCGATGACCGTGGTGAACGTCGCATAAAATCCGGCCAATCAGAATAGGATCCATTGAATCGAGCTATCTCCAAAATTGGCAACCGAGGCTTCCTAGATCGGAAAGAAGGATCTGGATGGTTAATAATGTCCATGGATGTTGAATTTGCAGCGGTTGCAGCGGTTGCAGCCGGCAATTGCTATTTGCAAAGCGCCGCTAAACCTCTATTTATCTTCGCCTTCACATCCATGAACGCTGTGGAGAATTCGATTCGCTGGTCGCTCTCTATCTCCACAAAGTCCAATTTTTCCAGCGAAGTCTGTGCGTTATCAAAGGCCAGGTTTAAGAAATTAATCCAATCCAATCAGAGTGATCTACCGTCTCTGGGTTTATATAATAATTCATTGAGCTCAATTGCCGCAAAAGGGATTGTGCCTTGGCTCGATAGAAGTCCACGTCACGTGGCGGTTCATTCTGAGGCTGAACCGAGTTTTCCATATTAGTCATTTTTATTTTCTCGCGCGAAAAGAATTAATAAAAGGAAAAAATGTCTGACCGCTTCAGTAGGTGTGAACGTTCAGCTTTCACCGCGCAAATTTAGAGCCTAATCAGCTTCACCGAGATGCAACGAAACCTCATCAATATTGGTGATGTAAATTGTCTGCCTCTGCGGAGTTTCTACAAACACGTATGTCTATATATATTGTATATAATCTTTGGCACAACACAGCGAAACTAACGAAATTCTAAGCCGTATTTATTTTCTTGTCTGTTCTCTCGTCGGAGCTGCAACTACCGATCGAACGCTTGGCTTCAATATATATATATATAATTACAATGTAGCTTAGCTTAAAATATAAGGCGACAGAAGAAGAAGAGATAGTGAAATAGATAGCGAAAAGAAGAGCTAAGAGCGCAGGAGGTGCAGTCATACACCTGCTCCGAACAACTAGTTTGCATAGAAACGGACAGACGAACAGACGTACATGGCTAGATCGACTCGGCTGTTGATCCTGATCAAGAATATATATATTTTATATGGTAGGAGGTGCCTCTTTCACTGCGTCGACTTCTGACTGAAATTATAATACCCTGCAAGGGTATAATAAGGAGCTATATGATTAGAAGACCAGATATATGCAACTTAAAAAATATCAAGCTTTATTAAAAAAATTAAACTGTCAATAAAATGCTTTCAGCTAACACAATTCGCAAGTTAGTGACCAAATTTAACGAAAGTGTGTATTCGGCAACATCCACGCCCAAATGTAAACCACACCCGCATCAAAGAAGTGAAATAATTGTTGCAGTTGGAATGGTTTTTATAAATAAGGTTAACACCAACAACTCTCAATTCCTCGCAGCCGATAGGGTACACAGGGGGATCAACGGATGACCGTGTCAACTGCCGTAACTGTGTTCACCATCGGTAGTGTGACTTTTCTCTCCAAGTGAGGGCGTCTGGAAGCAGGTCCCCAGTCGAGGTTCTACCAGGCAAGCTGACCAATTGCAGTCGGGCGGACCTGGGTTAGTCTTTAAACAGCCTCTCCTCAAGTCAAGTGTGTAACGCGACCCGTGCACACTGACTTCTAGGTTCGCAGCTGAGAGTCAGGCAACCTTGGGTCGTAAGTGGCCTTGCCGCAGCTTTGGGGCTAGCTGCGGTCGACCTGTTTTCGATGCCCCAAACCCCCTCTGGCCCGCTGCGCTTTCCAGGACGAGCAAAGCGGGCGTTTATGAATGAAAATGAATTCTGTAAACCGAGCTTCGGAACTCCTGGGAGAGGATAAACCCCAAAAACAGTCAACGAAGGGCGATAAGGAGATGCTGAGGCCGAGATTGTATCACATTGTATCGGAGACCAACGAAGAAGAGTCGCAATCCGAGGGAAGAGTGAGTAGCACTCCCCAATCAAAACACACAGGTGGGGCTCAGCTGGGCACCACCTCAGAGAATGCGAAAATGTCTCACCATCACAGACGGGCTACAGAGCCCGATTTGTTCTCGACAAGATAGCCAAGAACGAGGCTGAGGACAAGGCCGACCCTCGGGATGCCGAGGACAAGGCCAAATATTTCTTGCGGAGATCGCGGAACTCGAGGCGTACAAAACGGCAAACCCATCGACATTCCAGCTCTGAAGGCGAAGCGCATTCGATCACAGGAAGTGAGCGAACAGGTTGGTTAGCATGCCGACCGGTCCCATCCACTCCTTCGACTCCTCAGACGTGCTAAAGGGGCACCGGTTCATCAGGTGTGACGACGGGTTCTCCCGAAGCTTCCTGGCAGAGTGTGTGGCTAAGATCAGCGACACACGGGCTGGCCTTAAGATTAGGCTAGTCCACGCCAGGGAGATCCCAAGGAGATTGCTTGTTTGAGGGCCCAGAACCCAGACGACTAGAGGACTGGACCACCCTCAGAGCGGAGCAGGAGATGAAGGTGAGTCAACCTTTTCTCCTGCTGATAAACCAGCGCTGCCTGCCGCAGCTGGGGGCCAATGACCACAAGGTCCGGTACGGCATCAGGAAGGCCAAGATTAAGGTCTTCTTGGTCGAGCCAGACGGGATATTGGAGTAGGTCGATGTCACCAACAAACTGTTGGACGACATGGTCATCGACGACAAATCCCCTGGCGCAGCTGGCTCGCTTCAGCTAATCTCACGATCCTTCTAAGGGAGAGGATAATCGACATCGGTTTGATGTCCTTGGACCAAGGACGGGCATGTCACTAGACTAAGGATCCCAGGATACACACTACTGTGCACAAACTCGAATGGTAGGTCGAGAGCTTGCATAGTAATTAAGAACCAATTTAATGCTTTCCTCTGTCCCGATCTCAGCACACCTGACCTAGCTGTGCCATACATGGCCCATGACGAGCCGGCCCCGCCTGAGCAGGTAGTCAAGCTGCTTCAAAGGGCCGAAGTAATGAAGACGACCCTGGTGCTCGGGTGTGATGCGAATGCGAGGCACACGCTCTGGGGGAGTTCAGAGACCAACGAAAAAGGTGAGTCACTCTTTGATAGTATTATATGTAGAAACGTTATGGTATGTAATAAGGGTAATACGCCGACCTTCATCTTTCCAAGCACGGAAAATTTTCAAGGTTGAAAGGAGGTGTTAGATCTCACCTTGCGAATAGAACACGGTAAATTCAGAGTCGAGAACTGGAGGGTATCGACAGAATACTCCTTCTCAAACCATAGGCAAATTTTCTTTGAACTAACGGCACCAGTTAACAAGCAGGTGCCAAGAAGAAACCCTCGTAAGACGAATTGGAACAAATTTAGCTAAATTATTCAATCTAAATTAAACGGCAAGTGGATCAAGACACAATCCACTGCAAAGGCACGCGACAAGGAGGTGGAAAACCTCACGAACATCCTAAACAACTCCTTCCAAGAGACATGTAAGCTATCATTCTCGAAGAAGCAATACCCACTGTGGTGGACAAAGGAACTAAGAGAGCTCAGAAAGAGAGCGAGGAAGTCCTTCAGCAACAGCTATGCAATCCGGAAGTGGGAGCCATACAAAGAAGCACAAGAAGCTTACAAAAACGGAGTATACCAGGCCAAGAAAGAATCCTGGCAAAACTACTGCAGGTCATTAGAAGGCATAAAGGACACGGCGAGAGTAAGCAAGATTCTCGCCAAGGGGCACATAAGCCCTACCCTTATCAACAGAGCAGACGACAATTGAGGAGTCACTAGAGCTATTAGTTGATACCCACTTTTCAGGAAACCTAAGAGTGAGCTCGGAACCCGAGGAGGGAACGAACGCTCAAGTGGACACGCCAACGAAAGACATCATTACCACTGAGCGAATTTTGCAAAACACTACAAGAATTCCAAAAATTACAGGTTCACTTCTATACCTCTGTTATTCCTTTGACCCTTACATCAGCACACGTCACGGTCTACTCGCAGGCCAAGTACATTCCATCGCTCCTAGACCAAACTCCGACGATCCGTCGTTAAACCCTTATCATAAAAAATCTGTCTGAGTCCCTAGGCCAACAGATGAAGAGGGACAGTTATCCCTTCAACATAATCTTCCTAATTGGATATTCTACGGCCAGCCGGCTAGAAGACATCAACGGACATGTTGTCCGCACCCAACATTGGATCTTAATCCAAGGGATTAAGGGACCACCTTAAGACGCATATATATTGCCGACGGCAATTCACCGTTTTGACCTACACGTTAACATCTAATTAATTTATACACATTATATTTACAGTTTTACATTCACACGTTTGCATTTTTCCTTTATATGTAACCATCGTTCCTATGGGATCTATATGATATAGAAGTCCGATCTTCTTAAAATTTTACACAAAATTTAAGAATTATATGAAATGGCTATAACTTAAATTTAATGAAAATCTGTTGAAAACTAAAAAAGGTATAATTTTTAATTGTTTTAATTTCGCGATCGTTCCTATGGGAGCTATAGGATAAAGTCGTTTGATTTTCATAAAATTTTACACGCAATAATAACAGTATTTATTTTCTTGTCTGTTCTCTCGTCGGAGCTGCAACTACCGTTCGAACGCTTGGCTTCAATATATATATAATTACAATGTAGAGGTACTGTTCCAACTACATCGGCTTCGTGGGACAGAACGTCTTGGTACGAATTTTCGGCCTCCAATTAGCCAATAACATTTCCGCAATGTGGTCAGCAACGATTGTGATCCTGCATGTGAATATTTCTTCTTATCTTAAGAGAGCTGTTGCATTGCACTTGTACCCAAGAAGGCAGATGGCTTTATTACGGCACCCAGTGTGTCAGTATCAGAATGATTAGTAGGATCCTTGACGACGGCAGCTAAGACAGACTGAAGAGTTGACGCACTCGGCAGCCCTCCAGACACGATCCAACCAAGTTTGGTGTTCTGAAGGGTTTGCAACGCGCAATCCAAATCAATTTGTCCTGTAGCCATTATTTCAAAAAAGAGGCCAGCACCAATTAGAAGATCTGTTCGTTCTGATCGATTGAAATAAGGATCAGTGAGGGATACATTTTTCGCAATTTCCCATGATGTTGCATTTATATTGAAAAGGGGCTGATAATCAGTGATACCATTAGTCACGACCGCGGAGAATAAAGCACGATAGCTTGCATTCCGGGATTGCGCTACGGATGGTACGGATGGGTCTTGATTGATACGCAACAATGAGTGGTGCTACTTGCGACAATATCTGCAGTGCGTTGACTTGCATTGCTGCAAACTATGCCCCTTGCGTAAAATATTGAGGTATAGGCGCAACTTCTTTGCTTCTCTAAATAGAAGTTTCGGACTCAAATTTAAAAATCGATTGGCATTCGAGGGCTCAAGCGAACGTATGGTCTCTAGAGCCACGCCGTCTAACCTTGACTTTAGATATTGTAATTTTTCAATATCGCTTAGCTCCTCATCATCTCCGATGACCGTGGTGAACGTCGCATAAAATCCGGCCAATCAGAATAGGATCCATTGAATCGAGCTATCTCCAAAATTGGCAACCGAGGCTTCCTAGATCGGAAAGAAGGATCTGGATGGTTAATAATGTCCATGGATGTTGAATTTGCAGCGGTTGCAGCGGTTGCAGCCGGCAATTGCTATTTGCAAAGCGCCGCTAAACCTCTATTTATCTTCGCCTTCACATCCATGAACGCTGTGGAGAATTCGATTCGCTGGTCGCTCTCTATCTCCACAAAGTCCAATTTTTCCAGCGAAGTCTGTGCGTTATCAAAGGCCAGGTTTAAGAAATTAATCCAATCCAATCAGAGTGATCTACCGTCTCTGGGTTTATATAATAATTCATTGAGCTCAATTGCCGCAAAAGGGATTGTGCCTTGGCTCGATAGAAGTCCACGTCACGTGGCGGTTCATTCTGAGGCTGAACCGAGTTTTCCATATTAGTCATTTTTATTTTCTCGCGCGAAAAGAATTAATAAAAGGAAAAAATGTCTGACCGCTTCAGTAGGTGTGAACGTTCAGCTTTCACCGCGCAAATTTAGAGCCTAATCAGCTTCACCGAGATGCAACGAAACCTCATCAATATTGGTGATGTAAATTGTCTGCCTCTGCGGAGTTTCTACAAACACGTATGTCTATATATATTGTATATAATCTTTGGCACAACACAGCGAAACTAACGAAATTCTAAGCCGTATTTATTTTCTTGTCTGTTCTCTCGTCGGAGCTGCAACTACCGATCGAACGCTTGGCTTCAATATATATATATATAATTACAATGTAGCTTAGCTTAAAATATAAGGCGACAGAAGAAGAAGAGATAGTGAAATAGATAGCGAAAAGAAGAGCTAAGAGCGCAGGAGGTGCAGTCATACACCTGCTCCGAACAACTAGTTTGCGTAGAAACGGACAGACGAACAGACGTACATGGCTAGATCGACTCGGCTGTTGATCCTGATCAAGAATATATATATTTTATATGGTAGGAGGTGCCTCTTTCACTGCGTCGACTTCTGACTGAAATTATAATACCCTGCAAGGGTATAATAAGGAGCTATATGATTAGAAGACCAGATATATGCAACTTAAAAAATATCAAGCTTTATTAAAAAAATTAAACTGGCAATAAAATGCCTTCAGCTAACACAATTCGCAAGTTAGTGACCAAATTTAACGAAAGTGTGTATTCGGCAACATCCACGCCCAAATGTAAACCACACCCGCATCAAAGAAGTGAAATAATTGTTGCAGTTGGAATGGTTTTTATAAATAAGGTTAACACCAACAACTCTCAATTCCTCGCAGCCGATAGGGTACACAGGGGGATCAACGGATGACCGTGTCAACTGCCGTAACTGTGTTCACCATCGGTAGTGTGACTTTTCTCTCCAAGTGAGGGCGTCTGGAAGCAGGTCCCCAGTCGAGGTTCTACCAGGCAAGCTGACCAATTGCAGTCGGGCGGACCTGGGTTAGTCTTTAAACAGCCTCTCCTCAAGTCAAGTGTGTAACGCGACCCGTGCACACTGACTTCTAGGTTCGCAGCTGAGAGTCAGGCAACCTTGGGTCGTAAGTGGCCTTGCCGCAGCTTTGGGGCTAGCTGCGGTCGACCTGTTTTCGATGCCCCAAACCCCCTCTGGCCCGCTGCGCTTTCCAGGACGAGCAAAGCGGGCGTTTATGAATGAAAATGAATTCTGTAAACCGAGCTTCGGAACTCCTGGGAGAGGATAAACCCCAAAAACAGTCAACGAAGGGCGATAAGGAGATGCTGAGGCCGAGATTGTATCACATTGTATCGGAGACCGACGAAGAAGAGTCGCAATCCGAGGGAAGAGTGAGTAGCACTCCCCAATCAAAACACACAGGTGGGGCTCAGCTGGGCACCACCTCAGAGAATGCGAAAATGTCTCACCATCACAGACGGGCTACAGAGCCCGATTTGTTCTCGACAAGATAGCCAAGAACGAGGCTGAGGACAAGGCCGACCCTCGGGATACCGAGGACAAGGCCAAATATTTCTTGCGGAGATCGCGGAACTCGAGGCGTACAAAACGGCAAACCCATCGACAATCCAGCTCTGAAGGCGAAGCGCATTCGATCACAGGAAGTGAGCGAACAGGTTGGTTAGCATGCCGACCGGTCCCATCCACTCCTTCGACTCCTCAGACGTGCTAAAGGGGCACCGGTTCATCAGGTGTGACGACGGGTTCTCCCGAAGCTTCCTGGCAGAGTGTGTGGCTAAGATCAGCGACACACGGGCTGGCCTTAAGATTAGGCTAGTCCACGCCAGGGAGATCCCAAGGAGATTGCCTGTTTGAGGGCCCAGAACCCAGACGACTAGAGGACTGGACCACCCTCAGAGCGGAGCAGGAGATGAAGGTGAGTCAACCTTTTCTCCTGCTGATAAACCAGCGCTGCCTGCCGCAGCTGGGGGCCAATGACCACAAGGTCCGGTATGGCATCAGGAAGGCCAAGATTAAGGTCTTCTTGGTCGAGCCAGACGGGATATTGGAGTAGGTCGATGTCACCAACAAACTGTTGGACGACATGGTCATCGACGACAAATCCCCTGGCGCAGCTGCCTCGCTTCAGCTAATCTCACGATCCTTCTTAGGGAGAGGATAATCGACATCGGTTTGATACAGGAGCCTTGGACTAAGGACGGGCATGTCACTAGACTAAGGATCCCAGGATACACACTACTGTGCACAAACTCGAATGGTAGGTCGAGAGCTTGGATAGTAATTAAGAACCAATTTAATGCTTTCCTCTGTCCCGATCTCAGCACACCTGACCTAGCTGTGCCATACATGGCCCATGACGAGCCGGCCCCGCCTGAGCCGGTAGTCAAGCTGCTTCAAAGGGCCGAAGTAATGAAGACGACCCTGGTGCTCGGGTGTGATGCGAATGCGAGGCACACGCTCTGGGGGAGTTCAGAGACCAACGAAAAAGGTGAGTCACTCTTTGATAGTATTATATGTAGAAACGTTATGGTATGTAATAAGGGTAATACGCCGACCTTCATCTTTCCAAGCACGGAAAATTTTCAAGGTTGAAAGGAGGTGTTAGATCTCACCTTGCGAATAGAACACGGTAAATTCAGAGTCGAGAACTGGAGGGTATCGACAGAATACTCCTTCTCAAACCATAGGCAAATTTTCTTTGAACTAACGGCACCAGTTAACAAGCAGGTGCCAAGAAGAAACCCTCGTAAGACGAATTGGAACAAATTTAGCTAAATTGTTCAATCTAAATTAAACGGCAAGTGGATCAAGACACAATCCACTGCAAAGGCACGCGACAAGGAGGTGGAAAACCTCACGAACATCCTAAACAACTCCTTCCAAGAGACATGTAAGCTATCATTCTCGAAGAAGCAATACCCACTGTGGTGGACAAAGGAACTAAGAGAGCTCAGAAAGAGAGCGAGGAAGTCCTTCAGCAACAGCTATGCAATCCGGAAGTGGAAGCCATACAAAGAAGCACAAGAAGCTTACAAAAACGGAGTATACTAGGCCAAGAAAGAATCCTGGCAAAACTACTGCAGGTCATTAGAAGGCATAAAGGACACGGCGAGAGTAAGCAAGATTCTCGCCAAGGGGCACATAAGCCCTACCCTTATCAACAGGGCAGACGACAATTGAGGAGTCACTAGAGCTATTAGTTGATACCCACTTTTCAGGAAACCTAAGAGTGAGCTCGGAACCCGAGGAGGGAACGAACGCTCAAGTGGACACGCCAACGAAAGACATCATTACCACTGAGCGAATTCAGTGGGCAATAGACTCTTTTGAAGCCCGGGCCCTGAAGGCTTAATACCGGCAATGCTACAAGCATCCAAGGATAGCATTTGCAAATGGCTAAAAGCCATTTACGAAGCTTGTATAAGACTGACGCACATCCCACTCTTGTGGAGGGAGGCAAAAGTCATATTTATACCGAATCTGGGCAGAAATGGGCACATCCTAGCAAAGGATTACAGACCGATCAGTCTCACCTCCTTAGCCCTGAAGACACTAGAGAGACTCCTGAACGTCCACATCCGGGAGTCGCTAGAGGGACATCAACTCTCGGATGCGCAGCATGCGTACCGCAAAGGAAAGTCAACGGAAACAGCACTACACGAAGTTGTACATCATGTCGAGAAGATATTACAACAGAAGCAAAACACGATGGCTGCCTTCCTAGACATCGAAGGGCTCTCTCAACTTGTTAGGTATTGAGAGAGGCATCAGAGAGTGGATCGGGGTCATGCTAAAGAGCAGGACGATCACAGCCGAACTGAGTGGCACTCACCTCACGCGGACGCGGAAGAGAGGCACATCTCAGGGCGGGGTTCTGTCTCCCCTACTCTGGCTCACAAATATGAATGCCATATTGACAGATCTCAATACGGGTGAAGTTAAAGCAGTTGCATACGCAGACGACGTAGTACTGCTAGTATCAGGACCATACTCTGACGTTATTAGCGAAATAATGACAGGTGCGCTGGGTCGCTTAAATCAATGGGCAAAACACCTGCGGACTAGGTATCAATCCCAGTAAGACAGAACTTATGCTCTTCACACGTAGAACGAAAATAGCACCCTTCAACATGCCCAGTATAAACGGCATGGAGCTAAAACTAGCGGAGCGAGCGAAGTATCTAGGAGAAATTCTGGATAAAAAGGTCTCATGGAAAGAAAGCATTGCAGAAAGAGTAAGGAAAGCAAGCATTGCATTCTACTCCTGCAGAAAAATGTTTGGGAACAAATGGGAACTGCACTCAAAGATAATTATATGGCTCTACACTGCAGTAGTACGGCCAATACTAACATACGGAGCCCTAGTATGGTGGCCGGCACTAATTAGGTCATACAACAGAACGAAGCTGCGAGTGCGGGGGCCGTGGGTGCAATGCGCTCATGTCCCGCTGCTCTCAACGCTATCCTGGATATAATGCCGATGGAGCTGTTCGTGAAGGACACTGCAGCACAGAGCGCAGTAAGACTGAAGACTAGAAATTGCTGGAGGGAATACGGCGCCGGGCACGGCAAGATTCTGGTGAGCAACGGTATAAATACAAACGTAATGGCCGACTACATGATCGCGGTGATGAACTTCGGGAACGCATTCTCGACCTAATATCCAACAAGGGAAGACAAGCAGGGGCAAATTAGTAGTAGAGAACGAGGTGGCTCCAAAATGAGCTGCGGAGTAGTGGCTGGGATCTAAGAATTGGGGAATTGAAAAGGCTTTCAATCTCTCAAACTTAGCAACGGTCTTTCAGGCTGAGTTACTAGCCATAAGAGAAGCAGTCGAACCCTCCTCAGGGACACCAGAGTGCGGATCTACTCGGATAGCCAAGCGGCTATAAAATCCCTAGCATCCGTGAAAGCAAACTCACGGCTAGTAGCAGAATGCAAGATCGCCCTGCGTACCGGGACACAACGAGATCCCAGGAAACGAAAATGCAGACGAAGTAGCCCGTGCAGGCTCGGCAGGGCTAAGTACAGACTTCGAGGTACCGATCTCCCTAAAATTCTGAAAAATGGGGGAGTTTTGTCCTAGCTGCCTCGATGGTCACTGATCAGATATTGTTCTCAAAAATATACCAAAAAATTGTGCCGGAACAAATTTAAATAAAATGAATGATCCTAAACAAATAAATTCGGGTTTTTTTACTTATGATTATACACACATACATACATACACATAAATGTGGACAAAAAGCAGACGCAGATTCCAATCCTATGGTCAAAAGCAATCAAAAGCTTATTCATTAATTTCTTGCATACTCGTCGTTTTTGGCTCACTTTTCATCGAGATTTTTAGAGGTCTCTTGCACATCATAATTCCGTGCATAAAAAAACCTCACCGTGAACAGTAAAATCGTGTTACGGGAAAAAGGGACAAAATAAATATAGGACAGCCGGTGTGCACTTGTTTCGGGAAGTCACCTTGTCTGCCGAACAGTCCGCCGCTGCCGCGATATTTTTTTTGTCGTCTTTTGTGCACTCCATTTCTGTACGCTCTTTTGCGCCCTGACACATTGTTCCTACTTACATGCATGCCCATATATTTTCATATATATTTTCTTCCAACGATTCCAGGAACTACTCCCGATAATAAAATTTGAAAAAAAAAATTCAACATGAACGCAATAATTAGCAACAAAAACCCAAACGGAAACGCAAGTGTTTATATTGGTTGCAGTTTTGCAGCCGCAGAGGCCGTGTTGTTGTTTTTGCCGTTTTGTTTCTTGGGGCCCTCACATAGGTAACGCTTGCCGTCGGCATAACGTCTTTTGTCATCTTTTGTGCCGTGCCATCCATACAACATATTTATTTTCACGGAATTTAATACAGTACATACACTTGACGACGCTCCACTATGCCCTGACACAGTGTTCCTATTTACATGCATGCCATTTTATTTTCCAATATATTTTCTGCCAACGATTCCAGAATAAAATCCCGATAATAACATTTAATAAAAATTCAAAGTGAACGCAACAATTAGCAACAAAGCCCAAACGCAAGCGCAAGTGTTTTAATTGTTTTTAATTTCGCCCTCTCAGAGGCCGTGTTGTTGCCTTTTCGTTTCTTGGGGCCCTCACATGGGCACCGCTTGCCGTCGGCATAACGCAGCGAGCTTTTTCTCGCGACCAAGTACCAAGCTTTTAAGTCCATCTCTTCGGCTCGGAACAATTCAACATTTGCGGCTTGCAGTTAATAACATTCATATTTGTTTGACAAGTACCAGCATAACCAACATCCAAATTCAATCCGCACAGATGCGACTGCACTTGTTCTGTTTATTTATTTTTTATATCCACTTCGCCGCCGCAAAGGCCGTGCGTGTTCTTGTTTACGCTTAATTTGTTGGGCATCATATAGGCACATCACGCCGTCGGTATAACACAGCGAGCTATTCTCCGAGACCAAGAACCGAGCCTATAAGTCCAGCTCCTCGGCTTGGAACAATTAAACACCTGCGCCTTGTGATTGCTGACATTCGAATTGTTAGCCAAGTGTTAGACAAGTTCCAGTATCATCAGCATCCAAATTCAATCCCCACAGCGAGTCCGATCAGCAACTAGCCGCCTGGGCTCAAATATAACCGGTCTCCACAACCAAGTATGCGATTAAATCCCCA
This sequence comes from Drosophila serrata, assembly GCF_035046125.1. NCBI lineage: Eukaryota > Metazoa > Arthropoda > Insecta > Diptera > Drosophilidae > Drosophila > Drosophila serrata. Next base: position 715,366 of record NW_028256932.1, on the reverse strand, counting down.
TCTCAATAATTAACAATAAATACGTATATACGCTCAGTTCCCCCATTCGGCTGTTTATTTTTTTGGCTCCATTCGTATCCTCCAGCCTTCTGTGAGCTCTATATCGCTAGTTCGTCGTACGCATTGCATAAACCCGTATCCCGAGTTCCATATAAAATTCGTTCGTCATCTCTCCTTTTTTTTTTGCTGATCCAGATAGTGCATTAGTGTGACCGTTCGACAGTTGACAAGCCCTGATCAGCGGCAATCCTTTCCGAGAATGCCCACGGGGGACGACAAGAAACCGCGTGCGATCCCCTCCACCCGCTTGGATAGGTCCCAATCCGCGTCTCCGCGGGCGTCTCAACTGAAGCCAAGGGCTACCGCCGCTATTCCAAAAAGCGACGAATCCGTCGTTACACTATATGATATGGTTCCTCGCCTAGATTATCTCGGTCAGTTGTCAAAATGCGATAGATGTCGTTCTCAAACGGTTTATTGCCACTACAGACGGTGTCAGTCAATTCGAGGCGAATATCCACACTCCGGGCACCCCGGAGACTGACCAATTCTCCCACTTTATGTGTCAAGTCCATAGGGACCAAATCCGGCCCCTATGGGAGAAGGTGGAGAAAAGTTATAAGAGCTGCTTCGAACTGCTCTCCGCGTCCGACTACGGCAAGGCCCCCTCGACATTGCTGGAGTCAAAGCACAGCTACTGTTATTCCGTTTATTCGAGGTGTGTGGCCAACCTTGAGGAAACAATATCACAAGCCGCCTCTCAGTTAGCTCTGGCAGCTGGCAGTGTCCACACATTGTGATCTCTATTGTGGATGTGAATAGTCGCTCCGAGCAGCTTTGCCTAAACTGCTTTGCACGAGGGTATCGGCAACGGGACTGCACGAGTGCCCACAGCTGCTCCACCTGCCATAGCCGGCATCACACTATTTTACACCTCGGTAACCCCTTCGGAACCGCTCCAAGTCCATCGGCGTCAACGAGGCACCAACCCGCGCCCACTTCCAGAAGATCAGGTGCCTCTGACGTAACGTTTGTAATCTCGGGTGCAGCTTCCAAACGCGAGTCTTAATAGACTCAGGGTCCGAGGCGACCTTCATCACGGAACGGCTGTTCAACCTAATTAAGCTCCCGTTTAAGACCATTCAAGCCCAAAACTCCGATCTTAATCAGTACGTTTCTGCGCAGTCTACTAAATTGTGCCACTTTTCAATTCGGCCACCTGCAAGACCCGGGCTACAATTAGAGACTGCAGCATATGTGATTCCGCAGCTGACTGGCAATCTGCTCTCGTATCCGAATCGGTGAGACCTTCTACAAGGGCTTCCCGACGTCCCCCTAACAGATCCTAAGTTCTTTGAGAGCACCCAAATTGACGTATTGATAGGAGCCGATATTCTTTTTTTTGTCTGTCCTCCTTGGCAACTCCAAAACAAACATATGCGGGTCGCTTCTTGGACAAGAGACTATTTTCGGATTGGTGCTGACAGGCCCTCTGACTCCTGCCACTCCCCGCAGTGTGAGTGCCTTCTCTACACGAGTGGCTTGCGGCCACGACAAGTCAGCTCCTCGCGAAATTCTGGGAGGTGGGGGAAGGCCCGACACGTATCGTCCCGGAAGCCGATGAGGCTTGCGAGCGCAATTTTGTCCAGACTACCCTGACGGATGAGTGCGTCATACCCAGCACGATGCCTCCGCGTCCACACACCGCCATCTCACAAGAACGCACATGTACTCGAGGTATCTTGTTCTACCGTTGCCGAGTCTGCAGGGCTATCCATCCACTACGAAAATGCCGTCGTTTTCTGCGCTTGAGTGCTGAGAAGCTGCTATGGCCAGGACCATCACACACTGCTTCACCTATCCGAGCGACCACTGGCTCATCGCCAGCTGCGGCAGAATGCGCCGTCGCCCCTTCTCGGTAATCTGCAGCTGCTCCTCGGACGGTCTCCGCCACTCCACGGTCGACCCCCTCGCATCCGCACTCCAATCCGGGAGCTAAGCAAAACGGTACGGGCCCACTTTCGCGACATCACTCTGACCGGTTGGGTTGGGTCGTGTCTGGAACCTGCCATCAGCCATAGCTGCAACGACCCTGTTGCAACCCGAGCGATTGCAAGGACGGCAGGATTTTTAAGTGAGTGGCCCACTCTGCCTCCTCTGCTCAGGAGCGAGCTTTCTGTCCCCGGCTTGCTCTCGCACTCCAACTATTGCCGACCTCCCGCTCTCGCTTTACAGATGCAAAGCGACCGGCAGCTCGGTTCTAAGTTAAGTTTTTAGTCTCTTGTAAGTAGCGAATAAAAGCTGACGCTGAACTATACATATAATTTTACCGCCAGCGACGTGGGAAATATTTGGCCTCCGATAAGGACTCTTTACGGGCAGGATCGCCCCCAACAGCAGTAACAACCCAACCAGATGGTAGTTTTGCTTTCATGATCTGATCTGTTGAAAACTGAAAAAGTTATAATTTTTAATTGTATTAATTTCTCGATCATTCCTATGGCAGCTGTATGATATAGTAGTCCGATTTTCATAAAATTTTACATAAAATTGTAAAGCTAAATAAATTAATCAAATTTGATTAAATTCTGTTAAAAACTGAAAATGTTATATGGTATATGTGTTTAAGGGAAAGGCAACGAATTTGACACCCTTAAGCTATAATTATAACTCACGAATAAGTTATTATATGCTGTGTATATTTTCGTTTTCACTTCTCAGGTCGGAGCTGCAACTACCGATCGAATGCCTGACTTTAACATATATAAAAACGCTTACAATGTAGCTTAGCTTAAGCTAAGGCGACAGAAGAAGGAGAGAGAAATAGATAGGGAAAGAGAAAAGCTAAGAGCGCAGCAGGTGCAGCCATACACCCATGCGCGCACAATTAGGCGCTAGCAGTCTGCTCCGAACATACTCCCCCCGTTGGAAGAGGTACTGTTCCAACTATGTCGGCGTCGTGGCGCAGAAAGGCTTGATACGCATTTGCGGCCTCCAATTGGCCAATAGCACTTCCGGAATGTGGTCAGTAATGCTTGTGATCCTGCATGCGAATATCTCCTGTCGTTAGAGAGCTGTTATATTGCTCTTGTAGCCAAGAATGCAGCTGGCTTTCCTACAGCAGCAGGTGTGTCATCATCAGAATGATGAGAAGGATCGTTGGCGACGGCAACTAAGACAGACTGAGGAGTAGACGCACTCGGCAGCCCTCCAGACACGATCCAACCAAGGAAGAAAGACCCAATGAAGAACGTAGCCATTATTTAAAAAAAAAAAGGGCAGCACCAATTATGAGATCTATTCGATCTGATCGATTGAAGTGAGGATCAGCGAGCGATATATTTTCCGGAATTTTCCATGATACTGCGTTTATATCGAAATGGGGCTGATACTCAGTGGTATTATCAGTCACAACCCCGGAGAATGAGGCACGATAGCTTGCATCCCGGGATTGCGCTAGAATGTCGACTGCCTTATCAGAATTCAAAGAGGATTCACCGATCCCAGAGACTAGCGTATTCGACTTTCGATAATTCAAATTTAGTTGTTTTCGCTGGGCGAAAAGTTATGAAGTTTAGCTGAGACGTCGAGTCTAAGATTGCTCGGCAAGGCATAAATTCTCCAGCCTTGTTTCTCAAATATATAATAGCGGTTGGAAGCAACACCTAATCAACGGGCAGAATATTTGTGGGTCTTGGCGGAGGAATTGATGAATGGTGATCAGGTTGGGATGATGAATGCGATGATGAATGTGATGATGCATGTGATGATGCAAATGCTGATGAAAATGATGTTGATGGCTGAGAGTTGAGAAGTGGATCGGATGATAGAGATGAGACGGTGGATGGTACTGATGGGTCCTGATTGAAATGCAACAATGAGTGGTGCTTCAATTGACAATATTTGCAGTGCGTTGACTTGCATTGCTGCAAACTATGCCCCTTGCGCAAACAGTTGAGGCACAGGAGCAACTTCTTTACTTGTCTAAATGGAACATGCGGACTCAAATTTAAAAATCGAGAGCATTTTGGCAAATAATGATCCCTCGCCTCACAAAACCTACATAGCGGAAGATTTGGGCTACCAGCTGAAGCAATAAGGCTATACCTATGCAGGGCTTTTCCCACCTGCCGGCTTGGTGTTTGCGTTACCAAGGCTTGATCCGAATTTTCCATAATCCTACACCTCCTTTGCAAGAACGACTCCATAGAATCCGACGTAGCTAAGTTGTTGATGGACAAATCCATTTTTCCCCGAGACCTCTGATCGAGCTTTCGTGCGACGATGTGAATCAGCAATCCGTCCAAGATTTGTTGCGTAGTGGCCAGGGTACGGATTGCTCGCAGATGCGAATTCATGCAATCGCTTAACTCCCGAAGGCCCTTGGCTGATCCCTTCTCGACACCTTTTAACCCAAATATTGCCTGTACGTGTGCCTGAAAATGTAGTAAATCCAAAGCCCATCTATAATTGGCATTCGAGGGCTCAAGCGAACGTATGGTCTCTAGAGCCACGCCGCCTAACCTTGACCTTAGATATTGTAATTTTTCAATATCACTAAGGTTTTTGTCATTTCCTATGACCGTGGTGAACGTTGCAATAAAATCCGGCTATTCAGAATAGGATCCATGGAACCGAGCTATCTCCAAAATTGGCAACCGAGGCTTCCTAGATCTTAAAGAAAGATCCGGATGATTAATAATGTCTATGGATGTTGAATTTGCAGCGGTTGCAGCCGGCAATTGTGATTTGCGAAGCGCCGCTAAACCTAGATTTATCTTCGCCTTCACATCCATGAACGCTGTGGAGAATTCGATCCGATGGTCGCTTACTATCTCCGAAAAGACCAATTTTTCCAGCGAAGTCTGTGCGTTATCAAAGGCCAGGTTTGATGAATTAATCTACTCCAGTCGCGCCAGTAAATCAGTTTCATCAAACTGATCTACAGTCTCCGGATTTTTATAATAATTCATCGAGCTCAATTGCCGCAAAAGGGATTGTGCCTTGGCTCGGTAGAAGTCCACGTCACTTGGCGGCTCATTTTGATGCAGAACCGTTATTATTTTTATACCCTTGCAGGGTATTATAATTTCAGTCAGAAGTTTGCAACGCAGTGAAGGAGGCACCTCCGACTATATAAAGTATATATATTTTTGATCAGGATCAACAGCCGAGTCGATCTAGCCATGTCTGTCTGTCCGTCTGTCCGTTTCTACGCAAACTAGTCTCTCAGTTTTGCGTAGAAACGGATAGATGGACAGACGGACAGACGGACAGAAGGACAGATGGACAGACGGACATGGCTTGATCGACTCGGCTGTTGATCCTGATCCAAAATATATATACTTTATATAGTCGGAGTCGCCTCCATCACTGCGTTGACTTCTGACTGAAATTATAATACACTGCAAGGGTATAATAAGGAGCTATTTGATTAGAAGACTAGAGATATCCTACTTAAAATAGATCAAGTTTTATTAAAAAATTAACCTCGCAATAAAGTGCCTTCAGCTAACACAATTCGCAAGTTAGTGATCAAATTTAACGAAAGTGTGTATTTGGCAAAATCCACACCCAAATGTAATAATTGATGCCGTTCGAATTGTTTTCAAGACCATCAGAACACCTCGTACAGTGGCCGTTCTTAGAAGTTTGACCGAATTTGACCACTTCTATTTTTTTTTATGTGAGTGCTTGATAAATAAGGTTATTACCAACAACTCTAAATTTCTCGCACAACTTAAGACTAACATAGGCAACGAAGTCTCTGGTATTAGCCCGCAAACACTAAAAAAAGTTATGAAAAATTGCGAAAAATTTGAGGATTTGTACCTAGCTGCCACGATCAGATATTGTTCTCAAAAATTTACCAAACCATGATCCTAAACAAAAAAATCGGGTTTTCTTACTTAAAACAATAAATAAAACTTCAGTTACCACAAGATGGCGCGCTCTTTATGATTATACACACATACATTCAATGTTTGTATACATATGTATATGGATGTGGACAAGAAGCAGACGCAGATTCCATTCCTATGGTCAAAAGCAATCCTCTAAAAGTGACGGCACCATCTTGTGCTTATTTCTAATTTTCTTGCATTTTCGTCGTTTTGTCTCACTTTTCATCAACATTTTTAGAGGTCCCTTATTATTTATTGTATTTAATTGTATCATAGTTATTTATCAAAATTAAAGGTTATAGGCCCAGACAAAATTGCAATAAATAAATAATAATGCTTTGATCGTTAAAATATAAAAGTGGATAAAAGTAAACCATTGCACTGCAGTAATAAAAGAAGCTGAAAATGGTCACAAACTTTAAGCCATACACTTCTGAAGGTCTTTCGCATGAAAATGTTCAATATATTGACCATTTTCTTCTTATTCGTCGCAATGGTTACCGTACTTTCGTACTATTTTTGCTTTTCAAAACTTCCGTATATATACGTGTTCTCCCAGCTCCAAACCTAGTCCGAATATGGACCCTTTTATTTCCCTTAGTTCCCCTCACAATCTGCAGCATTTCATAATCCGAAAATCTTCAACCATTAGACTTTCTAACTTTCTTAAAAAATCATACACTTTTTCATGTGAAATTATATTGTTACCAAAGAGTGCAATGTATGGTAAGCATCCAATTCCTAAATGATAAGCAGAGCGAAGTGCTGTTGAAATATGACTTATTTTTCTGCCCATAATCGTTGAGTTGCCCCTAGATATGATCTTAAGCATGATATTATTGACCTATATTACTGACTCCTGCCACTCCCCGCAGTGTGAGTGCCTTCTCTACACGAGTGGCTTGCGGCCACGACAAGTCAGCTCCTCGCGAAATTCTGGGAGGTGGGGGAAGGCCCGACACGTATCGTCCCGGAAGCCGATGAGGCTTGCGAGCGCAATTTTGTCCAGACTACCCTGACGGATGAGTGCGTCATACCCAGCACGATGCCTCCGCGTCCACACACCGCCATCTCACAAGAACGCACATGTACTCGAGGTATCTTGTTCTACCGTTGCCGAGTCTGCAGGGCTATCCATCCACTACGAAAATGCCGTCGTTTTCTGCGCTTGAGTGCTGAGAAGCTGCTATGGCCAGGACCATCACACACTGCTTCACCTATCCGAGCGACCACTGGCTCATCGCCAGCTGCGGCAGAATGCGCCGTCGCCCCTTCTCGGTAATCTGCAGCTGCTCCTCGGACGGTCTCCGCCACTCCACGGTCGACCCCCTCGCATCCGCACTCCAATCCGGGAGCTAAGCAAAACGGTACGGGCCCACTTTCGCGACATCACTCTGACCGGTTGGGTTGGGTCGTGTCTGGAACCTGCCATCAGCCATAGCTGCAACGACCCTGTTGCAACCCGAGCGATTGCAAGGACGGCAGGATTTTTAAGTGAGTGGCCCACTCTGCCTCCTCTGCTCAGGAGCGAGCTTTCTGTCCCCGGCTTGCTCTCGCACTCCAACTATTGCCGACCTCCCGCTCTCGCTTTACAGATGCAAAGCGACCGGCAGCTCGGTTCTAAGTTAAGTTTTTAGTCTCTTGTAAGTAGCGAATAAAAGCTGACGCTGAACTATACATATAATTTTACCGCCAGCGACGTGGGAAATATTTGGCCTCCGATAAGGACTCTTTACGGGCAGGATCGCCCCCAACAGCAGTAACAACCCAACCAGATGGTAGTTTTGCTTTCATGATCTGATCTGTTGAAAACTGAAAAAGTTATAATTTTTAATTGTATTAATTTCTCGATCATTCCTATGGCAGCTGTATGATATAGTAGTCCGATTTTCATAAAATTTTACATAAAATTGTAAAGCTAAATAAATTAATCAAATTTGATTAAATTCTGTTAAAAACTGAAAATGTTATATGGTATATGTGTTTAAGGGAAAGGCAACGAATTTGACACCCTTAAGCTATAATTATAACTCACGAATAAGTTATTATATGCTGTGTATATTTTCGTTTTCACTTCTCAGGTCGGAGCTGCAACTACCGATCGAATGCCTGACTTTAACATATATAAAAACGCTTACAATGTAGCTTAGCTTAAGCTAAGGCGACAGAAGAAGGAGAGAGAAATAGATAGGGAAAGAGAAAAGCTAAGAGCGCAGCAGGTGCAGCCATACACCCATGCGCGCACAATTAGGCGCTAGCAGTCTGCTCCGAACATACTCCCCCCGTTGGAAGAGGTACTGTTCCAACTATGTCGGCGTCGTGGCGCAGAAAGGCTTGATACGCATTTGCGGCCTCCAATTGGCCAATAGCACTTCCGGAATGTGGTCAGTAATGCTTGTGATCCTGCATGCGAATATCTCCTGTCGTTAGAGAGCTGTTATATTGCTCTTGTAGCCAAGAATGCAGCTGGCTTTCCTACAGCAGCAGGTGTGTCATCATCAGAATGATGAGAAGGATCGTTGGCGACGGCAACTAAGACAGACTGAGGAGTAGACGCACTCGGCAGCCCTCCAGACACGATCCAACCAAGGAAGAAAGACCCAATGAAGAACGTAGCCATTATTTAAAAAAAAAAAGGGCAGCACCAATTATGAGATCTATTCGATCTGATCGATTGAAGTGAGGATCAGCGAGCGATATATTTTCCGGAATTTTCCATGATACTGCGTTTATATCGAAATGGGGCTGATACTCAGTGGTATTATCAGTCACAACCCCGGAGAATGAGGCACGATAGCTTGCATCCCGGGATTGCGCTAGAATGTCGACTGCCTTATCAGAATTCAAAGAGGATTCACCGATCCCAGAGACTAGCGTATTCGACTTTCGATAATTCAAATTTAGTTGTTTTCGCTGGGCGAAAAGTTATGAAGTTTAGCTGAGACGTCGAGTCTAAGATTGCTCGGCAAGGCATAAATTCTCCAGCCTTGTTTCTCAAATATATAATAGCGGTTGGAAGCAACACCTAATCAACGGGCAGAATATTTGTGGGTCTTGGCGGAGGAATTGATGAATGGTGATCAGGTTGGGATGATGAATGCGATGATGAATGTGATGATGCATGTGATGATGCAAATGCTGATGAAAATGATGTTGATGGCTGAGAGTTGAGAAGTGGATCGGATGATAGAGATGAGACGGTGGATGGTACTGATGGGTCCTGATTGAAATGCAACAATGAGTGGTGCTTCAATTGACAATATTTGCAGTGCGTTGACTTGCATTGCTGCAAACTATGCCCCTTGCGCAAACAGTTGAGGCACAGGAGCAACTTCTTTACTTGTCTAAATGGAACATGCGGACTCAAATTTAAAAATCGAGAGCATTTTGGCAAATAATGATCCCTCGCCTCACAAAACCTACATAGCGGAAGATTTGGGCTACCAGCTGAAGCAATAAGGCTATACCTATGCAGGGCTTTTCCCACCTGCCGGCTTGGTGTTTGCGTTACCAAGGCTTGATCCGAATTTTCCATAATCCTACACCTCCTTTGCAAGAACGACTCCATAGAATCCGACGTAGCTAAGTTGTTGATGGACAAATCCATTTTTCCCCGAGACCTCTGATCGAGCTTTCGTGCGACGATGTGAATCAGCAATCCGTCCAAGATTTGTTGCGTAGTGGCCAGGGTACGGATTGCTCGCAGATGCGAATTCATGCAATCGCTTAACTCCCGAAGGCCCTTGGCTGATCCCTTCTCGACACCTTTTAACCCAAATATTGCCTGTACGTGTGCCTGAAAATGTAGTATTAAATCCAAAGCCCATCTATAATTGGCATTCGAGGGCTCAAGCGAACGTATGGTCTCTAGAGCCACGCCGCCTAACCTTGACCTTAGATATTGTAATTTTTCAATATCACTAAGGTTTTTGTCATTTCCTATGACCGTGGTGAACGTTGCAATAAAATCCGGCTATTCAGAATAGGATCCATGGAACCGAGCTATCTCCAAAATTGGCAACCGAGGCTTCCTAGATCTTAAAGAAAGATCCGGATGATTAATAATGTCTATGGATGTTGAATTTGCAGCGGTTGCAGCCGGCAATTGTGATTTGCGAAGCGCCGCTAAACCTAGATTTATCTTCGCCTTCACATCCATGAACGCTGTGGAGAATTCGATCCGATGGTCGCTTACTATCTCCGAAAAGACCAATTTTTCCAGCGAAGTCTGTGCGTTATCAAAGGCCAGGTTTGATGAATTAATCTACTCCAGTCGCGCCAGTAAATCAGTTTCATCAAACTGATCTACAGTCTCCGGATTTTTATAATAATTCATCGAGCTCAATTGCCGCAAAAGGGATTGTGCCTTGGCTCGGTAGAAGTCCACGTCACTTGGCGGCTCATTTTGATGCAGAACCGTTATTATTTTTATACCCTTGCAGGGTATTATAATTTCAGTCAGAAGTTTGCAACGCAGTGAAGGAGGCACCTCCGACTATATAAAGTATATATATTTTTGATCAGGATCAACAGCCGAGTCGATCTAGCCATGTCTGTCTGTCCGTCTGTCCGTTTCTACGCAAACTAGTCTCTCAGTTTTGCGTAGAAACGGATAGATGGACAGACGGACAGACGGACAGAAGGACAGATGGACAGACGGACATGGCTTGATCGACTCGGCTGTTGATCCTGATCCAAAATATATATACTTTATATAGTCGGAGTCGCCTCCATCACTGCGTTGACTTCTGACTGAAATTATAATACACTGCAAGGGTATAATAAGGAGCTATTTGATTAGAAGACTAGAGATATCCTACTTAAAATAGATCAAGTTTTATTAAAAAATTAACCTCGCAATAAAGTGCCTTCAGCTAACACAATTCGCAAGTTAGTGATCAAATTTAACGAAAGTGTGTATTTGGCAAAATCCACACCCAAATGTAATAATTGATGCCGTTCGAATTGTTTTCAAGACCATCAGAACACCTCGTACAGTGGCCGTTCTTAGAAGTTTGACCGAATTTGACCACTTCTATTTTTTTTTATGTGAGTGCTTGATAAATAAGGTTATTACCAACAACTCTAAATTTCTCGCACAACTTAAGACTAACATAGGCAACGAAGTCTCTGGTATTAGCCCGCAAACACTAAAAAAAGTTATGAAAAATTGCGAAAAATTTGAGGATTTGTACCTAGCTGCCACGATCAGATATTGTTCTCAAAAATTTACCAAACCATGATCCTAAACAAAAAAATCGGGTTTTCTTACTTAAAACAATAAATAAAACTTCAGTTACCACAAGATGGCGCGCTCTTTATGATTATACACACATACATTCAATGTTTGTATACATATGTATATGGATGTGGACAAGAAGCAGACGCAGATTCCATTCCTATGGTCAAAAGCAATCCTCTAAAAGTGACGGCACCATCTTGTGCTTATTTCTAATTTTCTTGCATTTTCGTCGTTTTGTCTCACTTTTCATCAACATTTTTAGAGGTCCCTTATTATTTATTGTATTTAATTGTATCATAGTTATTTATCAAAATTAAAGGTTATAGGCCCAGACAAAATTGCAATAAATAAATAATAATGCTTTGATCGTTAAAATATAAAAGTGGATAAAAGTAAACCATTGCACTGCAGTAATAAAAGAAGCTGAAAATGGTCACAAACTTTAAGCCATACACTTCTGAAGGTCTTTCGCATGAAAATGTTCAATATATTGACCATTTTCTTCTTATTCGTCGCAATGGTTACCGTACTTTCGTACTATTTTTGCTTTTCAAAACTTCCGTATATATACGTGTTCTCCCAGCTCCAAACCTAGTCCGAATATGGACCCTTTTATTTCCCTTAGTTCCCCTCACAATCTGCAGCATTTCATAATCCGAAAATCTTCAACCATTAGACTTTCTAACTTTCTTAAAAAATCATACACTTTTTCATGTGAAATTATATTGTTACCAAAGAGTGCAATGTATGGTAAGCATCCAATTCCTAAATGATAAGCAGAGCGAAGTGCTGTTGAAATATGACTTATTTTTCTGCCCATAATCGTTGAGTTGCCCCTAGATATGATCTTAAGCATGATATTATTGACCTATTAAGGAGTTTAGATGCATTTGATTGTGGATTGCTGCTGTGGAATAGCTGTCAGTAAATGCTTAACTGACTAATGAAGACTTAAATTGACTCCCATAGTCTGTCACTATACATTCAGGGACGCCAAAAATATAAAAGGTACTACTTTAAAAAACTCTATCAGCTATCGAGCAGCTGTAAATTTGCGTAAAGGCTTAAGGAAAGATGTTCTAATACAATGAAATTTTCAATAATTTTCAATTTGTTAAATATTTCATTAAAAATATTTTTAACCGACTAACCAAGATTTTGGCGATCGATAAACGACAAAGTACTTGCTCAAATCAACTCTATCTCTTGCATTCTCTTGCTTAGCCTAGCTTACACGACGGTTGGCGAAGGCGTGGTGAACTAAACTAACTTAACTAAATCCAGCTAACACCAGCCGCGTTGAACGCCTCCACGGCTTCAACATACTGGAAGCGCTGCCAGCTTGTAGATCGGCCTTCGGAAGACCGCTCCGTCGTTCCGTCTGTGCAGCGGGAGTGCCCGTACCGCCGTTGATTTCTGTTCTATCGCCTGGGGGGTCGCAAATATTGACCCCTCAAAGTCCCGTTCACATAAATATATCTTCCCAGGGTGTTAGGCCCGGAATACCGGCCGACAATGGCACGGCGGATAACCAATCTGCCTTGCCAAAAGCCCTTATAGCTGTTCCACCAACGAGACATATTTTTGTCTCGCGGCTCTCCCCTGACCAAACATCGGAAGATGTTCTCGCCTTTATACAAGGCAAAACCAGAGCCGAAAAAATTAAGATAAAGGTGGAAAAATTCAAATTTTCTTACGCAAGGGACATTTCATCTTTCAAAATAAATGTCCCTAACGAGCTCTTTAATACTATTTGCTCTCCCAACTTCTGGCCAGAGTACATAGTTGTTAAGGAGTTCGAGGCGAAGAAAAAGAAAAAGCGGCCTGTAGGAATAACTCTACCCAGGCCTGATCATACCACTGCGCCTTCTACGTCTTCCAATCCCGATCCAAAAAACTAACCCACTCCCTAGGTATTTCCTATCAGAATGCAAGAGGCTTACGTAGTAAGCTTCCTAACTTGTATTCTGATAGCCTTTCGTTTGTATCTCAGGTTATTGTGCTCACAGAAACCTGGTTAAAGCCGGAGATTCTGAGCTCCGAAGTTTTTCCAGCTGTGTTCACGGTATATCGGCTAGATCGCCCTGTCAGACGCGGGGGTGGAGTTCTAATAGCGGTGGACTCCTCACTCACGTCAGAATTATTAACCTTCGAGGAATGTAACGATGTTGAATTCCTCTGTGTGAAGCTATCTATCAAAGGTAGCTCCATTTTTATTACCTGTTCCTACATACCTCCACTGTCGGAACTTCCTATTTATTGGAATCACCTTTCCGCTATTCAGATGGTTTCCAGTAGACTTTTGGATAGAGACCAGTTGGTAGTTCTAGGAGATTTTAATATCCCTGGTGCTATTTGGTGCTCAAATAATTCCACCAATACTCTCCATACACCTACACAACATGACTTTATCGCTGGCTTGTTTGACATTTCGCTGTCTCAAGTCAACCATGTTCGAAATTCCTTACAGCGCTTGCTCGATCTTTGCTTCGTCTCTGATCCTGCGAGAGTCAGTTTAGCAAGGGTGGCGCCTCTGACGCAGCCCGAAGATCCTTATCATCCAACTTTCGATGTGACTCTTGATATTGGGTGTGACGTACAGAATATTTCTGATCGTCCAGCCAATAAAGTCCTATGTTTTCGCAAAACGGACTTTGAACGGCTGAATAATTTTATAAACGATTTCAATTGGTCCGATCTATACATGTGCACTGACATGGCAGTTGCCGTGGATATTTTTTACAGCGCCATGAATTCATTTTTTACTGAATGTGTTCCGTTACATTATCCGCCAAGCTCGAATAAACCGCCGTGGTTTACTAAAGAGTTGAGCCGACTTAAAAATAAAAAATCTAGACTGTATGCTAAATTCAAAATCACCGGTTCTCAATCTGCCCTTTCATTTTATTTATCAGCTCGGTCAAACTTTACCGTGCTGAACGCGCAGTGTTATAAAAACTATTTAACTCGTTGTAGGGCCCAGTTCTCACAGGACCCAAAACAGTTTTATAATTTCGTTAACACTAAACGTAAACCTAAAACAAATCCTTCCTCGCTTTCATTTGAAAATACTACCGCAAATAATGATCAGGCAATAGCCGATCTATTTTCGCAGTTTTTTCAAACAACCTATTCTAGCTCTTCGTATCTACACCAGACCTATTCCTACGACATACCCAAATCAAACTTAATTTTCTGTCCCAGCCTAAACGAAAGCTCTCTCCTTTTAGATCTTCATCGTGTCAAGCCAGTTTATTCGCCAGGTCCCGACGGAATTCCTGGCTGTGTGCTCAGGTATTGCGCCGACGCCCTGTGCTATCCCCTTCTGAAATTGTTTACCTTGTCCTTAGAAACCTCCCACTTTCCCATTATTTGGAAGGAATCGTTTATTATTCCTCTCCACAAAAAAGGTAGCAAATTGGATGCCAGCAATTATAGAGGAATCTCTAAGTTGTCGGCCATCCCAAAATTATTTGAAAATATTATCACCCCTCATTTACAGCACCTTTGTAGATCGGTTATTTCTCCATGTCAACATGGTTTTATTAAGCGAAGATCAACAACAACAAATCTTTTGGAGCTCTCTTCCTATATTATAAAGGGCTTCCATAATAATTGTCAGACAGATGTAATCTATACTGATTTCAGTAAAGCTTTTGACTCTGTTAACCATTCTCTCCTCGTTAGAAAACTCGATTCAATGGGTTTTCCAAGTGATCTTCTTAATTGGATCTCAAGTTATTTGAATGGCAGGACGCAAAAGGTCCTCTTTAAGAATAATTTATCCAATGTTCTAAGGGTTACATCTGGCGTCCCGCAAGGAAGCCATTTGGGACCCTTATTGTTTACATTATTTATAAATGACCTGCCCAAAGTCTTGACTAACTCCAGAGTACTTATGTACGCGGATGACGTCAAGCTTTGCGTGCAATACAATGACGTTGCCTGCCAGTCGGATTTACAAACAGATCTTAATAATTTTCAAACTTGGTGCCGTGTAAACTTATTAAACTTAAATGACTCGAAATGCAAGCTAATGACATTCTCACGTGTCGTTCCTAAGCTTGCTACTTACACGCTGAACTGCTGCTCTTTGGAAAGAATTAATTCTGTTGACGATTTGGGCGTCCGCTTGGACCCAAAACTTGACTTTATTGATCATATTTCGTCTATGGTGAATAGAGCCAGGGGTGTGCTTGGATTTATTAAACGGTGGTCGAAGGAATTCAATGACCCCTATGTTACTAAATCCTTATATACTTCCTTAGTTCGTCCTATCCTAGAATATGGATGCTGCGTTTGGAGCCCTCAGTACGGCGTCCATAGTAAACGCATTGAGTCGGTTCAAAAGAACTTTTTACTTTTCGCTCTACGCGGTTTAAATTGGGATGCAAACCAAATAAGGATGACGACCCTGACCATGCCGTCCTCCCCTGCGTGCGTCGCGACGATCCGCCCCAGTAGCCACTGTTGAGGCGGCAGGTTGTCCTCTGCCACGATGACGCGCTGTTCCTTCTTGACGTTGTCCTACTGGTGGTGGCACTTTCCTCGGATCTGGAGGCCCAGGTCATACTCCCGGGACCATCGCAGCCAAAAAATTTGCCTGACTGACGAGACAAGCTGCCATCGCCGCAAGTAGCTAAGACCCGTCTGATCCGGGATCCGGAGTGCTGGTGATGCGACCAGGAGCCCGCCTATCAGCAGGTGTCCGGGAGTGAGCGCATCTCCGTCGCTTGAGTTCTGGCTGAGAGCTCCGAAGGGTTGCTAGTTCGTTACTGCCTCTACTCCGACGAGGACTGACCCTAGCTCTTCGGCGTTGAGGAGCGCTCCTACCGCTCGTAGTACTAAGCTCTTGGCTGTTTTTACACCTGGCTCCCATAGTCCGCCCATGAGTGGAGCCCGAAGGGTGTGTATGGATCCGCTTCTTGATGCGAATTGCGTCCGCTTGCTCCTCGAGCCTCTCGCGAAGAGCCTGGAAGTGGCGACTCGGTCCGACGATGAACTTTTTGGGAACATCCTGAAAAGCCAATAAAAAGCAGTCAGTTCTTAAGGGCCTTCCTCGAATATTCATTATCGTATAAACAGGGCCACAAAAATCAACGCCACATATTGCAAATGGGAGGAGAGCACGGAGTCTATTTGCAGGAAGATTTCCCATTATTTAAGTCATGAATCGGGGCTTGCACTTAAAGCTGCGCACACACGACCGAACTGTCTGACTGCAGAGTTTCTGAGCGTTTATGGTTCAAAAACGCTGTCATAGGATGCTCACAAGTGCTCGAGGACCGACAGGAAAATTTGTATGGCGCAGATGCCGGACATAGCTCTGCACAAATTGGGAGCGTTTTGTCATTAGCAAGGGAAACTTGGCATCGTATTATATAGGACCGTTAGCTAGTCGCCCCCAACTCGCGACAATTAAAATTGCACTAAGTGCCTATGTCTTTATGGATTAAGGGGTTCAGCCATTTTGAATTTTTCCAATTTCTATGCGATACTCGTGCTTCTGAATTATTTCGACAATTTTATTGATCGCTTCATTATATTCAGTCAGTCAGTCTTTGCATTTTCTTATAGAGCGGAACATATTAGCGAACACTTTATACAGTTTGAGGTCTGACGAGAATTCCTCGATGACGTCTAGCAAATCGGAAGTTTGCTCCGCAGCGGTCAGTCCGACCGCAGTCTTCCTTTCCTTCTGAAGCAAGACTTCCTCATCCAGCTCGAAATGCGCATTTTTTGAGCAGTTCTCCTCTTCGATCTTCAGAAACGGTGGTCCGGTGAACCCAATCGACTGCCCAATTTCGGCGACGTCACAACCTCGAGGAACTATATCTGCTGAGATCTGCTTTGTAGGAACATGCCGCCATGTAGCTTCTCCTGACCATTCTTGAATCTCCGGAGCCCTGTTCGAAATGAATGTCGACAAAGAAAATGGATGAGATCGGATCCAATGGAGAGTAACTTCCGAATTCGATCAGTACACTATTCGTTGGATAGGAACTTTTATTAAGGACTTTATTGCATGGCAGAGAGTTGCGAGAAGGTACATAACTCAAGCCTTGGAAGCGTTTTGCTCTTGAGCGGCGCTACTTTCGACTTTGAAGTCAAGAACGACAATTTTTAACCTACAGCAGATTTGGTACATATGTAGACGCAAGCTCCATGAGCTCTCATGGACGCGTCGGCAAAGGCATGTAACTGCACCGGTAATATCCGTATGCACAAATCGAGGAATAGCTATCTCGCCTAATTGAGACAGGGTGTTTTTCAGCATAATCTGTTTCCATATGCAGCGAAATCGACTCATCCCAGTCTAACTTATTAAGCCAAAGTTCCTGCAATAGGATATATCCATTTATTACAATTAGACTTAATAAGCCGAGGGGATCAAACAGCTTGGATGTCACTAATAAAATATTCCGTTTTGTCATTCCGAAACCCATTGCAGAACCGTCAAAGAAAGCATCTTCTTGACTTAACTGTGTTCTCAGATGCAGTGACTTCAGGTGAGTTTGAAAACCACTTTGCCAATTTAAAACCTGCCTTTTGAAGAACCTAAGACACTTTAGACTTGATTGTGTGAAGCTTCTCTACGCAGCACTAGTTGGGATATAATCGACGAAAAAATCGGAACCAATTACGTCGGCAGCTCTAGGGAATAAAAGTTTTGCAGATTCACTCAATCTTTTTAAACACAGAATAGCCAGAAAAGAGACTGGTCCAGTATCAGAAGTAACGGTGCTGAGCTTGTATAATCTCAACGATTTCGAGGTGTCTCTTCTCCACACTATGAGTTGTTACTGCCTATCCGCTTCATGATATATTTTTTAACATCGGCAGTCAGGGTGTACCTGTGCAGTCGGAAGCGGCGTAGAGTGGAGTACAACTCTTCTTGTACTATCGGTCTCACCGTCAAATTGTCATTTAAGGCCACCTGAGACGATGTTTTGCACGATGCATCGAAAACAACGCTCAACTTTGTTGACGTACTCTGACGCCTCAACACATATAGATGGGAAAAGACATAATGTGGAGTGGAAAGACTTCTTTTTGTTTGTAGGCGGAATATGACCAAAGGCGAGATATTCTACCATGAATTCCAAGTAAATTGTCTTCATGTCAGGATTCCGAGACAATCTTCTCTCAAGCGGCAAAATCCGCCGTTTTGCAGATTTAAACGGCAGCCTTACTTCAAACCGACCTTGTGGCAATACCTTAGTAGTCTTTCTATAATAATCTTTACACAACTTGAGCTCAGGCGACAGTATTTTCTTTGGAGTTGACATTTCCTTCAGTGGCCAAAATTTATGTAACATACTGTCGATCGACATTAAGGATTCTTCACTACAACTGAAACAATTCACAT
The DNA here is from genome assembly GCF_035046125.1 of Drosophila serrata. Taxonomy (NCBI): domain Eukaryota; kingdom Metazoa; phylum Arthropoda; class Insecta; order Diptera; family Drosophilidae; genus Drosophila; species Drosophila serrata. The sequence goes on along the minus strand of NW_028256932.1, from coordinate 696,852 downwards.
CTTGTTTAGGGGCTGAAGATTTATATCTCTCCGAGACAACCCAACCAAGAAAGGTATTTTAAAGAGTTGGATAGTCAGGACCTTGTCTAATTTGACCAACAGCTAGCAATTCGAAAAATTATTCGGCACCGATTAGCATATACATTTTTATGTGACTTGTGAAAATAGAGGTCTGCTATTGGTAGGTTCTTTGCGATCTTTCAATCGGTGACGTTCACCGATTGCATGGGATGATAGCCGGAGATCGATTTCAAGATCCAGTAATAAAACGAGAACAACCATTTATTCGCGACTTCACCACGGTGAGTATCATTTCCTTGACTAGAAAATTGGACTCGCCAATATCAAGTAAGTTTAAAAAAACTTTATAAATTACTAGCTGTACCCTGCCACGTTTCTCTGTGGCATATTGTGGTTGCACGCATTAGAATTAAGTCAAACAAAAAAGAATAATTTTCAAATTCATTTAATTCTGTAATACTTGTGGGTATGCAATATTCTTCGTTTCTCCATTCTCCGCGTAAATATAAAGACTATCTGTTTTTCCGATACGGGAACACGCAACATATAATTATCCGTGTGAAAAACAATCTGCATCCAAATCTAGACCACACAACTCCATAGATTGACCTTGAGCTTTATTAATGGTCATTGCGAACGCCAAACGAATGGGAAACTGCAATCTCTTGAACTGAAACGGTGTATCAGTAGGGATCAGAGTAATCCTAGGAATGAGGACATCTTCACCTTTGAAAGGACCAGATATGATCGTTGCTTCTACTACGTTGTTCATCAATTTTTAGACTGCGAGTCGCGTACCGTTGCAGAGTTTCGGCCGATTTATATTTCGGAGCATGAAAATCGGCACACCTATTTTTAATTTAACTTCAGCGCTGAATGAGCAGTCCTCCCACCAGGTAACAATGTCGCAGCGATTCCAGATGAAGCAAGAGCTAAAGCAATGTCCTTGTTAGCTCGAACCGTAGCCAACGTTTGTTGTATTACGGTCATTCATCCCAGCATCCCGCAAATAGATATATTCCTCGGACCGAAGTTTCGTCTGATTCAATCAGAGGAAAAGCAAACGTTCTGTTTTAATTTTTGCATACATATCGACAATCAACAACTGACGACATTTCAATATATGATTGTCATCGGTCCTCTGAACCATTAATCGGTATGAGTAAAAGTTCATCGCGCTACACTTTTTATTCGTTTCTACACCATTGACTGGATCTACCATCCTCACATTGAAATGGTATCCATCGGCACCATCCCAGAAGATGAGTGGATACTGCAAAGCATCGTAACAACGGTGAGTTTCTGCGACGTTTACCAATCGATCGTTTCGTCGATGGAGAATAATATCTCGAGGTTGGAACTGATCCCCATCTATGACAATTGCCACTTCGTCTATAGTTGGAGCATTATATCTCCTGATATGTTCTCCAGCAGGCGTTTTGTCTGCATGAATGACAAGTTTATGGGTATCCGAAGGCATCATATCGATTGCTATTTTGAACAAACGCACCAAATTGTTCCTTTCGTGAAAAAGCTTCTGTAGCTGCGAAATAATGGGCCTCTTCAGCGATTTATTGATTCCATAACGTGCATCTACTTCATCTCCATCATCACCAATGAAGTACATTTGAAGAAATTTGTGTTCGCTGTCTGGGAACGGAAGCAGGGAACCGGCTTTATGATAGATTTGTCCTTTGATTTTAAAAGTTGGCATGAATTGCGCATTTATAATTTCCACACCAAATGACGTCATTTGGAAGCTAGAGTTGTATTTCCTAATGTTCGACAGGAAATGCTTCGATTCAGCAGTAGATCCAGCGAATTGAGAGTGCAGAGGCTCTGGTGGTGCTTCAAATTGAGGCAATTTCCCGAAAGCGCAACACAATCCTTTTCATTCGTTTTTGAATTTGAGAGCCTGACAGTATGAGCACACCTGATGCATCCGGCCAATAACGACATTGCGATTCGAGCTATAATCAGCACTTGTATTATATCGGAATGCAAGACGATTGTATTGCAGGTTTTGATCTTCTGCAAGCTTTTAACGCGCTTCAGCTACCCTTGCCCTGTCGCGTTCACTATTTTGAGAGTGAATCAAATCGATTGCTGCAGAACGCGACTGCCTAACTCTCAATCATTTTCTCTCAAGCCTATCTGCTCGTCTTTCTGCTGATTCCGCGTTGTGCATCTGCATTGCTCTTAGCTGCTCAGTCTCTCGGATGGAGGCCCGTTCTTCGTCAGTCATATTCGTAATCTTACGTTCTTTTGCTTCTGTATTGCGAGTACGACGACCCAAACTCGACACTTGGGTGGCATGACTTCGTTTCTTACTGAACCTGAACAAAAAAATAAAATTTTAATCTCCAATTTCTTTCAATATGTTTTGAATGTTTGACAGGAAATGCTTCGATTCAGCTGGCTGCCTTAAGAGGGCGCAGCAGTAAGGGCACGGGGAAACGCGAAAAAAAAACTGATATATTCGCAAACGCAGATAAGCTATCAACATCAAAAGTAGACAATAACCAAGCTGGAACCTCAACGCATGTTGTGTAAAAATTTGGGCTTAAACGGTTCAGAACTTTTCAAGTCTATAAAGGAAGTAGACACGAACAGAGCATTTATATATATATAGATTTTTATTGTATGGATTCCTTGTCATCGAAGTTCTACATATATGCAATGGCATATAAACTTCGGCGTGCCGAAGTTAGCTTACTTTCTTGTTTTTTTAGTAATTTCATTATCTTTGTTTCTAATAAATAATAAATAATACCAAAAAAAAAATATATATATAAATAAGTAAATAAATAAATAAAAAAAGAGTAAAAACAAAAAAAAATTTATTAATTAGAAATTATTATTATTAAAATAACTGTATATTAGTACTTAGAGGGTACGCACTGTAACACTTTGTTGCAGTGTTTACATAATTCAAAGTCCCGGTCATAAACCCTATATGGCCGAAATATGAACCGATCGCTATGGCTTAGCCCGCACACAGAAAGTGCTAGCGTCGGCAGAATTGTAACACAAACATGTGCATATCCCTCGCGCTCCCACTTAAGAGGGCATAGCCTATATACATTAGTATATACATATGTACTTAGCCGTCTTCTGCCGCCGCCTGCGAGCAGCGCAGCAACGAGACTTAGCCTTAAGCCTTCTTAAAAGAATAATGTAAAAATCAGAGACTATTCGATCGTTGGAGCGGCACCATTGCTGCTCCAATAATCATTAAAAACTAAACCAAACTAAACATTGACCTTATATACATCATGGCGACCGTGACATGGTTAACATATTATCTTCTGGAGAAACTACTGTTCACTGCGGCCAAACTGTACCAGCAGACACCCATCGTTGAGGAAGAAATCAAAGCAAAAAAATAAATCTGAGAGTGTAAAGTGTGATGGGACGGGCTGGAGTCAAACATAAAATACAAAAAAGAATAGCGCACTTAAAGTGGCTATTATTTGCAAATCAACCACTTCCGTCATGGGCCACAGCTCTAAAACTACAACGTGAGCTTGATTTTTTTAAAATCTAAAATAAGTAAGCCCAAAACACCGATCACAACTCACTCAGTAATAAGATCCATAAGCAAAGGAAAAATTAATCCTCCATCTCCTAATGAAGTACCGAAAAGAATTTTCAGCTGCCCTGCCGACTGCCCAGGGCCGCTGAACAGCGTGCATTGCAAATATACATGCACAAAGAAAGACGATTAGTGCGAGAGGCAATCCGCCCCTTACACCTCCGTGGGAAAAGTTGCCTGTGCGAAGCCAGCACCGGTACCTCCTGAGCCCATAGGCCCAGGACAGCAGCAGCAGATATAAAGCGTGGGAGGCACGACCGCCACCTGCGCCATCGCGGGAGCGTTAGCGTAACCAAACCGGCGACGACCAGCTGACGTGGTCAGAAGCGGCTCAGACCAAGGAGAAGAAAAGAAAGCGCATATTTTTTTTTACCAATGCACTGCGTTTTTTTTTTTTTTTTGATTGCACTGCGATGCATATTTTTTTATATAATATAATATAATTTGTAAAATTAAGCGGAACCTTTTCTGCCCAATTAGTCGTGTAGTCCGTAAAGGTATACAAAACAATAGGTAGGAAACCTGTTAAAATAGATGAGAAGTAATGCAATAAGCAAATTTTCCATAGAAAATTATAATAATCACAAATTATAATAATCATAATCACACCACCCACGAAAATGACGTTGGATATTAAAACGGTGGATTCCACTGCCAATGTCATAAATAAAAAAAACTCTAATAATATTGACTTATATTGGGTACATATACTTTTAATAGTCATTGTCGTTATAATGTGCTCAAATTTTTTTTATAAAATATATAAGCTGCATAACAGATGTTTAAAAAAGAAATACATGAGCCGGACAAATGACCTGGATAAAATATAAGCGGCAAACAATAATAAAGAGCACAAACAAGATTGATTAAACCACTAAGCAAGAAATACGTAGAGAAGTCAAACAGTACAAAAAAGTAATATCACAAAAACGGCTGAGCTTGGAACCCCAGAGCACCCGAACGAAATGTCTAGAACCCCAGAGTGCCTTCGGCTTTTTCGAGTTCGAAGCATACGTTCGAAACCGAGCACAACACGATTTTACTTTTCAATGGCAGATCGACCGTGGAACGATGACCCGGGGTACGGTTCTTTGCGCTGTGCTCTCGTTTCTGTGTATATGTGTACAAGCGCTCGCACGCTTGTATGCGTGTGCAAATTTCTGCATGCAGAGTCTTTTTTATAGATTTCGGACGGCCACAGCAAGTGCGCCGAAGCGGCGGTTCACTTACTTATGACGTCACAGCAATACCTAGCGGCTAGGGGGACAAATTATTTAAGTTATCTAACTATAATTACTACTTATTTTATTTTAAGTTTTTTTTTTCCGACAATATATTTCCCAAAAGGCATTTTTGACCGACCAGAAATTATTATTTAATTCCATATTGTATTAAAACATTTTTATTTGTTTCAGTATATTTGCAAATTTATAAAATTATAATAATTAAAAACAAATTGTATAATTAATTCATTAATTTCAAACTAGAAAATATTAGATTTATGGTAAATTTATGACATTATTTTTCAACTATGAACAGAACGTATTCACATACATACTTATGTATGTACCCTGTCATCAGTAATTTATCAACGTTTCATCAACAGTCAAGGGGGTGCTGTTGATGATTCATCGATGACAGGCCATACATACTGTTGATGAATTTAACATGGGCATGTCCTAGGCTGTCATCAATTGTTGCTGAATCATCGATAAATTGTTGCTATCATCAATAAAAATTCATCAACAATTCATCGATGATTCATCAGAGTTGCCCGAAATACATCGGGAAACTCCCAAATTAAATGTTTAGTAATAGAAGAAGCAAGAGTTCACACTATTAATCTCAGTCAAAATATATTCGTTTCATTTATCAATGTAGCTACTGGAAAAGAACTTGTCTTTTTAATAGACACAGGTGCAGACATATCCATTTTAAAAGAAACTTCTGATATCTTCCAAAACATCCAAGATAATTACATCATAGGGAATAAGTCGAGAAATAACAAAATCCAAAGGTCTAGTTTCAATTGAAATACAGACGACTAAATACATACATATGTATATAATTCCCTACGATTTTCATATTGTATAGTTAACAATTCCTTATTCCATGCGAACTGAATATTTCTGCCAGCAAGATCCTCCCAAGTTATTCGAAAAATTGAACTTGATTCAAAAGAGGACAGTGTAATAATTCCAAATCAAGAAATTCAGCATGGTATTTACACTGCAAATACCATAGCAACATCCAATAACGCTTTCATAAGGCTATACACCTATACAACAAATACCGACCAAGTAGTCAGTACAGATAATCCAACATATGAATCACTTTCGAACTACGATGTAGTCAAAACAATCTAGACAATAGAGACAAATGTGTATTATCTCAACTTTAAAAAAACTTTCCTCCACAGTTCAAGTCACAGCGTTCAAGCTTATACACCCAGTATAGCGATAGATTCGGATTGGAAACCGAATCAATAACCACAAACAACTTCTATAAACAAAAACTGAGATTTAAAGATGATGAAGTCAGGTGAACGAAATACAAAAGCAAGTAGGAAACTTAATCTCCGACGGGATTGTTGAACCATCTGTATCAGAATATTATAGCCCATTGTTACTTGTTCCTAAGAAACCATTCCCCGGGTCAGATGTAAAGAAATGGCGATTAGTGATTGACTATCGCCAGATTAACAAAAAATTACTATCTGTCGACGATCGAATATTGTAATCGATAGGCGTAGTTAGTATATTAAGAATAACGTAAAAAATACTGATGGATTTTGAGCCCAAGAGAAAACGGGCATACTTTTATCGCTAAGTTAACCGCCAAAATTGGGCGTCTTATTGTCGTGCGAGAATTAGGAGGACACACTGCGGTAAGCGCGTGTGAGAGTTATAAATGTGTAAAAATTAAGGTTAAGTTAATTTTTCCGCAGAATAAAACGACGAAAACTTCACATCTAATTGCCGGCCTCGGGCCAAGAGGCTTCCCTATTGTTTGGCGGGAACTGGAGATGTGGAGCCGTTAAAGGCAAATCCAAATGACGCACGACAACTCCTTTTATTCGCAGTCCGATAGAGACTGCTAAAGCAACTTGGGAGCGCAGCCAGCGTCCCACGTGTTGATGGAGAAGTCGCAGCCAGCGACAAGGAGACGCGGGTAGCGTCAGTGGTCGCAGCCAGCGACGAGGAGACGCGGGTAGCGTCAGTGGTCGCAGCCAGCGACAAGGAGACGCGAGTGGCGTCAGTGGTCGCAGCCAGCGACAAGGAGACGCGAGTGGCGTCAGTGGTCGCAGCCAGCGACAAGGAGACGCGAGTGGCGTCAGTGGTCGCAGCCAGCGACAAGGAGGCGCGGGTAGCGTCAGTGGTCGCAGCCAGCGACAAGGAAGCACAGGTACGCCAGTTAAAGTGCGCTAAGTCAGCGCCCTATTGGAATCGGGAAGATGCAGCGCTCACCCAGGAGGAGCGCCCGGCTGAATGGAGGGGAAGCCACCCCTATAACAACACGAGAAGATCAGCAACCAGTGAGTAGTGAAACAGAAACCTGGCCACTGGTAGGCGTAACCACGGCAGCGGCTATACCTAGCCCAGCCACTACGGAGATTACATCAGCTTCCCAACATGGAAGCACTGCAGCCTCAACTGCGAACATCAATGCCAGAGAGGATTTCACATTGGATCTCCTGGCGAGGATCGCAGCGCTGGAAAAGGAGCTGCAGCAGGTTAAAGCCCTGAGAAGCGTGGGCACCGCCAATTACGCGCCAGTCGCAGTTGGCGCGCACAGTGTAGCGTCAGGCCGGCCGCCATTTTGGAGCGGTCCGCCATTAGCGACATCGGTTGAGGAGACCTCATGTAACGGGGTCGGGTCGGCGCCCTATCACAGTGTCGGTGGGCACAGCGCGTCCTGCACGCTGCCGCCACCTTGCAGTGGGCCGCCGTTCACAGCAAGCACTGCGCAGACGGCGCATGGATTCACACTACCGGGTGTGAATATGCGCAACGTGGCATCAGTATCGCCACTTGTCGGATCCCCCACTATATTGACGTCAAATGGAATTCAAGGAACATACGGGCCAAGAAAACTCCCAGATCTGCCTATATTTAGAGGGCAGCCAGAGGAGTGGCCGATTTTCAGCTGTGCGATCACGGAGACGACACGGGCGTATAACTGCACGGATTTGGAGAACAATCAAAGGTTGTTGAAGGCGCTAAAGGATGACGCTCGCGAGGCAGTGAAGTCGCTATTGATTCATCCAGGGAACGTCAGCGCCGTGATGGAGCAGCTGCGCTTTAGGTTTGGCCGACCGGAGCAGCTTATACGCAGTCAGCTGAACAACATACGAGAAGTGCAACCAATTTCAGAGCACAATCTAGCGAAGATTGTTCCCTTCGCTACCCGAGTGAGTAACCTCATGGCTTTCTTGCAGGCGGCGAACGCGGAGCAGCATCTGGGGAACCCATCCCTCATGGAGGAGCTTGTGGCCAAGCTTCCTACGAGCAAGCGCGTGGATTGGGCTAAGTATGCAGCGACGATCCAGCCCTTTCCCACTATAGTGCACTTCAGCGCATGGTTACAGGGCTACGCAAACGTTTTGTGTACCGTTTTGGATGTAGAGGGAGGGGAGCCGAAGCGTCGAGTTCTACATACTAATATCGACGCCAAGAAATGCGATCGACAGGATGATCGGCATGGATGTTGTCCAATCTGTGGAGGACAACACGCAGTTACGAACTGCCAGGAATTTATTGGAACTCCGCCACCGGGCAGGTGGAGCATGGTGAAGAGGCAAAAGCTCTGCTTCTCATGCTTACGAAGTGGGCACACGACGAGATTCTGCAATGTGCATAGGGAGTGCTAGATTAACGACTGTCGCAAGTTGCATCACAGTCTGCTGCATGATGCGGACGATGAGCAAAGGCCGCAGCAACGAGGTGGGTACAGTCGCCACAACGAGGGGAACCAGCAGCCAGCGGTTTCCAGACACAGCCCGGACAGGAGGTATTTAGCACGAGATGGTCACAGGGACCACGAGGGGAACCAGCAGCCAGCGGTTTCCAGACACAGCCCGGACAGGAGGTATTTACAACGAGACGGTCACAGGGACCACGAGGGGAACCAGCAGCCAGCGGTTTCCAGACACAGCCCGGATAGGAGATATTTATCACGAGACGGTCACAGGGACCACGAGGTGAACCGGCAGCCAGCTATAAACAGCCCGGAGAGAAGGGCACCGCAGGAAGCGGATTTGCCTGTGCAGAGGAATCTAAGCTGCGTTGACGCCGAGGGAGGCCGCCTTCTGTTCCGTATACTGCCAGTAACGCTGTACGGAGCCGGACGGACGGTGAATACGTATGCGCTCTTTGACGAAGGGTCCTCCGTTACGATGATCGACGAAGAACTACGGAGGGATCTCGGAATACAAGGGGAGCGCCGACAGCTAAATATCCAATGGTTTGGAGGAAGAGCATCCAGAGAGACCACGAACGTAGTGAGTCTGAAAATAAGTGGAATTGGGAAGTCCACTCGCCATGTACTGAGAAACGTGTATGCCATTTCGAGCTTGAGCCTGCCGACGCAGACGTTAAGTCAGCAGGATGTCCAAGGTGTGCATAAGGAGGCGCGCCTTACAGCAATGTGGTGCCGAAGTTGCTCATCGGCCTGGATCATGGACACCTGGGATTGCCAATGAGAACTAGGCGATTTGGCAGTGAGGGACCGTATGCAGCTGCCACCAAGTTAGGCTGGGTTGTGTTCGGGCCCGTAAAGGGGCAGTTCACTTCGCCATCACCGAGGTCCTGCCTACTTGCCGTGTCGATGGATGATACGGTGGAAAAAATGGTAGAGGAGTATTTCGATTTGGAGAACTTTGGTGTGAAGCTCGTGTCACAGGTCGCAGCCAGCGACGACATGCGGGCACAAAGGATACTCGAAGACACCACGATGAGAGTGGGGCGCCGCTACCAAACGGGACTACTCTGGAAGGACGACCACGTTAAGCTGCCACAGAGCCATGAGATGGCGTACAAACGGCTGGTCAACGTCGAGAAGAAAATGAAGCGCAACGAACAGATAGCTCTGGAATACTGTCGGATCATCAAGGATCATGTTGCAAAAGGATACGCGAGGCGGTTGGAACCGCATGAGGCCGCGGAGAATAGTGACCGGATATGGTATTTGCCACATTTTGGTGTCGAAAACCCGAACAAGCCCGGTAAGGTCCGGCTTGTGTTCGATGCGGCAGCCAAAGTTGGAGAAACGTCGTTAAATTCGGCATTGGACAAAGGACGTCAGGACTACAAGTCTTTGCCAGCCATGCTCTTCCTGATGATTACAGCGAAGCTGTTGCTGAGAGAGATTTGGAGGCAGAAGATCCAGTGGGATGAACCACTACCGGCGGAGATTGGCAAGGCCTTTGCGATTTGGCGTAAAGAGATGGATGCCGTAGGACAGTTCCGTTGTCCTCGCCATTATTTTGGGCACGGAGCAGTTAGAGCAATAGAGCTGCACGTGTTCGTGGATGCAAGTCAATCTGCATTCGCGGCGGTGGCCTACAGGAGGGTCACATATGAGGACGATAATGCGTTGGTGAGCTTCTTATGCGCAAAGACGAAGTGTGCCCCAATGAGAACGATGTCGATCCCACGGCTGGAGCTGCAAGCAGCAGTTCTTGGAACCAGACTAATGAACACTGTCAAGGAGGAGCACAGTGTAGTCATCAACGACGTGGTCTTATGGTCAGACTCGAAGACGGTGCTGAGATGGATTGGCAGCACACACCGCCGGTACAAGCAGTCTGTCGGCAATCGAGTGTCTGAGATTTTGGATTCGTCGAAGGTTTCCCATTGGCGATGGGTACCTACAGCCGAAAATGCGGCGAACCCGTCTGAGGGAGGAATATGGGAGCGTATGGTGCAGTGCGTCAAAAGAGTACTGCGTCATACCCTAAAGGAAGTCGCACCGAGGGACCATGTTCTGGAGAGTTTCCTGATCGAGGCGGAGAATGTCGTAAACTCGCGTCCGCTTACCCATTTGCCGGTGGAAGCGGACCAGGAAGCATCGATGACGCCGAATGACCTACTCAAGGGAGTAGCCAACCTGCCGGATACCCCTGGATTGGGTGCGGAGTTACCAAAGGAATGCTCAACACGAAAGCACTGGAGGATTGCTCGCCTGCTGAGAGACCGCCCTTGGAAGAGGTGGGTCCTGGAGTACCTACCTACGCTGGTGCGGCACGAGAAGTGGTGCAGGAGGACGGAGCCCATCCGTCAGGGCGACATGGTCTTCATCTGTGATCCTGCCTTGCCCCGACGAGAGTGGCGCAAGGGCATCGTGGAGGGAGTCTACAACGGAGCTGATGGAGTCGCCAGATGCGCTACAGTGCGCAAAAACGACAACGGCCTATCTCGGACAATGATGCGACCCGTCTCTAAACTTTTGAAGTTTGAATTGAGTGAAGCGGTTCTTCACGGGGTCGGGGATGTCGACGATCGAATATTGTAATCGATAGGCGTAGTTAGTATATTAAGAATAACGTAAAAAATACTGATGGATTTTGAGCCCAAGAGAAAACGGGCATACTTTTATCGCTAAGTTAACCGCCAAAATTGGGCGTCTTATTGTCGTGCGAGAATTAGGAGGACACACTGCGGTAAGCGCGTGTGAGAGTTATAAATGTGTAAAAATTAAGGTTAAGTTAATTTTTCCGCAGAATAAAACGACGAAAACTTCACATCTAATTGCCGGCCTCGGGCCAAGAGGCTTCCCTATTGTTTGGCGGGAACTGGAGATGTGGAGCCGTTAAAGGCAAATCCAAATGACGCACGACACTATCTAATAAATTCCCATTACCTAGAATTGATATTTTGGATCAACTAGGTCGAGTAAAATACTTTTCATGTCTTGACTTAATGTCAGGATTCCATCAAATCGAACTAGAAACAAGAAAGGAAGCTAACTTCGGCACGCCGAAGTTTATATACTCTTACAGATAGAACTTCTATGACTAGGAATTCATAAAATATAAATTATATATATTTGTGTTAAAAACAATGAAGTAATACCTGCTTTCATTGCATTCATCTATACATATTATATTTGCAGTTTTACATTCACAGATTTGCATTTTTCCTCTACATCAAACGATCGTTTGTATGGCACCTATATGATATAGTCGTCCGATTTTAATGAAATTTGACACAAAATTTGAGATTAATATAAAATGGCTATACCCTTAAATTTGATGAAAATCTGTTGGAAACTGAAAAAGTTGTAATATTTAATTGCATTAATTTCTCGATCATTCCTATGGGAGCTATATGATATAGTAGTACGATTTTCATAAAATGTTACACAAAATTGTAGAGTATAATAAAATGGCAATTTCTCAAATTTAATCAAATTCTGTTGAAAACTGATAATGTTATAACTTTTTTTTGTAAAAATTTTCCGATCATTCCTATGGCAGCTATATGATATAGTCGTCCGATCCGGCCCGTTCCGACATATATACGAGTGAGAGTATATAAAAGACTAACTACAAAGTTTCATTCAGATAGCTTCAAAACTGAGAGACTAGTTTGCGTAGAAACGGACAGACGGACAGACGGACATGGCCAGATCGACTCGGCTGTTGATCCTGATCAAGAATATGCATACTTTATATGGTCGGAGGTACCTCCTTCACTGCGTTGCAAACTTCTGACTGAAATTATAATTCCCTGCAAGGGTATAAAAAGTTCAAGAGGTCTAACGTCTTTTTCAACGAGCAACGGCTCATATCGCTTCGATTTCCTTTTGGATTAAAAATAGCTCCTAATTCATTTCAGAGAAAGATGACTATTGCATTCTCTGGTCTAGGAACCTTCTCAAGCATTCCTTTATATGGAGGACTTAGTTGTAATAGGTTGTTCCGAAAAACATGTGCTTAAGAACTTACCAGATGTTTTTGAGAAATGTAGGAAATACAACCTGAAGTTACATCCAGAAAAATGTTCATTTTTTATGCATGAAGTGACTTTTCTAGCTCATAAATGCACTGATAAAGGAATACTTCCAGACGACAAAAAATACGATGTCATTATGAACTACCCAGTTCCGCACGACGCGGACAGTGCTAGACGTTTCGTAGCATTTTGTAACTATTATAGACGTTTTATAAAAAACGTCGCCGACTATTCACAGCACATAACAAGATTATGTAAAAAGAATGTTCCTTTTAAATGGACAAATGATTGTCAAAATGCATTTCAATATTTAAAAACAAAATGGAACCTACTTTGCTACAATATCCAGATTTTACTGAAGAATTCTGTATAATAACAGATGCAAGTAAGCAAGCATGTGGAGCGGTTTTAACTCAAAACCATAATGGTCTCCAACTTCCCATTGCATACGCATCAAGAGCATTTGCAAAAGGAGGAAGTAACAAGTGTACTACTGAGCAGGAATTAGCTGCAATTCAATGGGCATTATTACATTTTCGACCGTATATTTATGGAAAACATTTCATAATTAATACGGATCACAGACCTCTTTTATATCTATTTTTAATGATTAATCCAAGTTCTAAACTGACACGTATGAGGCTCGAATTAGAAGAATACGACTTTACAGTCGAATATTTAAAGGGAAAAGACAATTATGTTGCTGATGCGTTATCAAGAATGACCATTAAAGAGCTATAAAATATTACTGGATATCAAAGTAGACAAAAGTTCCGCGCGGAAAATAAAAAAATAGAATTGCCTAAGCAAATTATTGAAAAAGCTTCTAAGCCCAACGTAAACGGAGTCATAAACAATGACGAAGTACGTAAAGTAATTACCTTGCACGTAAAAAATATGCTATGTCTATTTAAACATGGAAAAAAAATTACTGCAAGATATGATGTTAGCGATTTATATACCAATGGAGTCCTTGACTTAGGTCAATTTTTCCAAAGGCTTGAGATGCAAGCCGGTATACATAAAATCAGCCAACTCAAAGTGGCACCGTGGGAAAATATCTTTGAACACGTTTCAATAAATAATTTCAAGAAAATGGACAATAGAACATTCAAATCATTGGGAGTAGCGCTACTCAACCCGGTGACCCAAATAACAAATTTAAAAGAAAAAGAATCAATATTGTCTACATTTCATGATGAACCAATTCAAGGAGGTCAAAGTAAAAAGTAAAAAGACACTATTACTGGAAAAGTATGTCTAAAGATCTAACTGAGTACATAAGAAAATGTTAAAAATGTCAAAAATCAAAAATTACATCTCTTACAAAGACCCCATTAACAATAACTGACACACCTATAAATGTTTTCGACAGAGTGATAGTAGACACTGTAGGTCCACTACCAAAATCAGAAAATGGCAATGACTTTGTAGTGACGCTAATATGTGACTTAACAAAATTTCTAGTTGCCATACCAGTTGCAAATAAGAACGCAAATACTGTCGCTAAAGCAATTTTTGAATTATTTATTCTGAAGTACGGTCCAATGAAGACGTTCATTACGGACTTGGGAACAGAATACAAAAATACAATTATAAATGACTTGTGCAAATATTTAAACATTAAAAATATATCATCTACCGCACACAGCCACCAGACAGTTGGGACAATCGAAAGAAGTCATAGAACTTTTAATGAATGTATACGATCCTACATATCGGTTGATAAAACTGATTGGGACGTGTGGCTTCAATATTTCGTATTTTGTTTCAACACGACCCCCTCAATGGCACATAACTATTGTCCATATGAGTTAGTATTTTGTAAAACAAATAATTTACCAAAGGAATTTAATAGTATAGATAACATAGAAACAATATATAATGTAATGTAACATTTTATGAAAATCGGACTACTATATCATATAGCTTCCATAGGAACGATCGAGAAATTAATACAAATAAAAATTTTCCAGTTTTCAACAGATTTTCATCAAATTTGAGATATAGCCGTTTCATATTATTCTAAAATTTTGTGTAAAATTTTACGAAACTCGAACTTCCATATAATACAGCTGCCATAGAAACGATCAAGAAATTAATAAAATTAAAAATTATAACTTCTTCAGTTTTCACCAGATTTTCATCAAATATGAGATATAGCCATTTTATTTTAATCTACAATTTTGTGTTAAGTTATATGAAAATCGGACTACTATATCATATAGCTCCCATAGAAACGATCAAGAAATGAATACAATTAAAAATTATAACGTTTTCAGTTTTCAGTAGATTTTCATTAAATTTTAGATATAGCCATTTTATATCAGTTTTAAATTTTGTGTCAAATTTTATGAAAATCGGACGACTATATCACATAGGTGCCATACAAATGCAAATCTGTGAATGTAAAACTGCAAATATAATATGTATAGATGAATGAAATGAAAGCAGGTATTACTTCATTGTTTTTTAACATAAATATATATAATTTTTATTGTATGGATTCCTAGTCATCGAAGTTCTATATGCAAGGGTATATAAACTTCGGCGTGCCGAAGTTAGCTTCTTTTCTTGTTTTTATTAGTAATTTCATTTTCTTTGTTTCTATTTATTTATTTATTTATTTATATAAAGCTAGCGGTTGGTTGTAAACTAAAGGCTAAGCATTGGCTGCTGTGGCCTACCGCACGATTAAATATATATATATATATAGTATTATACAAAATACTTAAAGGCTAGATTTTGTGGGTGAGGTTGGCTTTGTGGAGAAAGGAGAGGATTTTCATTGAGTTTTCTGTTGTTGGGTTTGCGAGGAGTTGGGTTGGGTTTTCGTGGGAGAAGGATGAGGTTCTATGTTGGGAAAGTGCAGTGCAGTCGATTAATATGTGTTTTATATCTATTGTGTCATTATTGCATAAAGGGCAAGTGTTTTGTATTGTTCTATTAATATAGTGGGCGTTTGTGATTTGTGTGTGGCCTAGACGTAGTCTATTGAATATTATTTGTTGTTGTCTGCTAAGGTTTGTGGTTTTGAGGGAGTAGTTTGAAGGGGTGTTGAGTGCAATATGTTTGTACCAATGGTTGCATTGGTTTTGCAGATCTTTTTCTATGTGACTGTAGTAATTTTTGAGGTGTTGTGTGATATCTTTGGAGTTGAAGTTTTGGGTAAGAATGAGTGGATAATTGTAAGCTTCCTTGGCTGTTCTGTCCGCTCTCTCATTCCCTTTTATGCCTATGTGGCTTGGGATCCAGATAAGTATAATTTTGGGGAAGAGTTTGGTTATTATGTTTCTGATTGCGCTGGGGTAGTAGGAGTGGTTGTTGGACTTGGTTATGGCTGTTAAGGAAGATAGGGAATCAGAGCATATAGCGAACTTCCCTGAATTTTTCTTGCAGAATTGTACCGCTTCTAGTATGGCTATAGCTTCGCTTGTGAGGGCAGAAGAGTAATAGGGTAGGAGTCCGATTTTAATAGTGTTGTGGTCGTTGGTTATGCTAAAGCTAACAATGTCGTTAGTCTTTGAGCCGTCGGTGTAGAGGAATTGATGGTAGGGGAGGGAGTTTTTTATAGAGTGGAAAAGTTGGTGGAAGGTTATAGGGGGTGTGGTGTTTTGGTTGTAGTGGGATAGGGATGTGTTTGTGGCTTTTATGATTATTTCTGGGTTGTATTTTTTGGATGGGTAGTTTTTAGCAGGGGAGAGATGGATAGGGATTTGCAGGAGTCAATTATTGTATCAATGGTGCTGGGGTATCTGTATTTTTTTTTTGTTGGTTTGAGGAATTTGCCAATTGGGGAGTCATGCGAGTGGATCAGTTTAGTTGCTAGTTTGCTAGTGTGGTATTTTTGTCTGATTAGAATAGGGCTTATTTTTGATTCAGTCAGTAGATTATTTGTTGGTGTTGTTCTGAAGGCACCAAGCGCTGCTCTTATAGCTGTGTTTTGTGAGGATTTGAGTCGGTTAAGGATGGAGGTTGGAGCTTTCCCGTAGATGGGTAGGCAGTAGTCTATTTTGGAGATGAGGAGGGAGTTTGTGATTTGGATGAGGGTGGCGGTGTTGCAATTGAATTTTTTTGAGGAGAGGTGTTTAATGATGTTAAGGGGACGGGAGAGGGGTGTTTTTAGGTTTTTTATGTGAGAATGCCAATTGTACCGGTTGTTGATTGTCAGGCCAAGGATTTTTATGGAGTCGGTGGTAGGGATGTTAATTGAGCCAGTGACTATTTTTGCTGTGCAGTTTCTTTTTCGGCATATATGTAGGACTTGACATTTTTCTAGAGAAAGGGAGGATCCAGAGGATGAGCACAATTCTCGGATATGTTGGAATAGGGTTGAAAGATTGATTTGGGGGTTTTTGTTCCGGTTGTGTTGTATAATAAGATGGAAGTCGTCGGCGTAGGCAGTGAACTTGATTTGTTTTGAAAAGGAGATAATGTCGGTTAGGGAATTGTAGGCTATTAGGAAGAGGATGACTGAGATAGGGGAACCTTGTCTGATACCATTATCGAGGGGGAAGCTATGGGAGAGGGATGTGCCGTTTTCTATTATTATTTTTCGGTTGGACATGAAGTTGTGGACGTATCTTATAATGCGGGGGCCTAGTTTCCATTCCTCTAATTGGCGGATGAGGGTGTGGATGCCAATTTTATCAAAGGCTTTAGCAAAGTCAAGAGATATTATTGTTAAGTGTTTTTTAAGAGACAAAGATCTGGTTGCTAGATGATCTAAGTAAAGTAGACTATCTAGATCAGATTTGCCTCTTTTGAAGCCGAATTGGTTGTTATGAATGAGTTTGTTTGTTAAAACAAACCACCATAACCTTTTCGCTAGGATTTTGTCCACTTTGGCCATGCAAGGGTTGAGTGAGATGGGGCGGTAGGAGTTTGTGTTGGTTTGGGGCTTATTGGGCTTAAGGATGGGTAGTACGAGGCTGATTTTATAGGATTGGGGGATGTGGGAGTCTAGGATGTTGTTGAAGTGGTGAAGGATTCGAAGCTTGTAGGAGATGGGTGCATTTTTAGTCATAGGATAAGAAATGCGGTCTAGGCCAGGTGTGTGTCCTTTTAGATAGTTTATGGCTGCGTTAAGTTCAATAAGTGTAATATTTTTTTCAATTTCGAGGGCTGTTGGGGATAAGGGGTAGGGACAGGGTGGTGTAAGGAGAATTTTGTTGGTGCGGAATTCGGTAGGGAAGTTGGAGTCCTTTGCCTCTTGACCATAGGTCTCCGAGTGTGTTGCCTATTTCGGTTGGATCTACAGAAGTTGTTTGAGTGGAGGGGTTGTGAATGCTATGTATGTGTTTGGAAGGGTATATTCCACAGAGTCGTTTAATGTTCGCCCACATTTTTGTTGGGTCGGAGCTTGGGTGGATTGCAGATGTGAATTTTAAGATGGAGAATTTTTTAGCTTCCCTAATGGATTTGCATTTTTGGATTCGATTATATTTTCAGTGCTGATGTTTTTTAAAGTTCGCCATTTGAGGTTTCTATTTTTTTTCTGTAGAGCTAGAGTTTTGTTCCACCAGGGAACAGTGTTTGGGAGGGAGTAGGTGGTGTTCTGGGGTATGGATAGGTTTGCAGATTGGATTAGGATTTTTTTAAGAGTAGCTGCTTCCTTGTTTGTGTTACTACTGGGTTGATTATGAGTGGACTGATTGGAAATATGAGTACTAAAGAGGTCCGGCATTTTTCAGATTGAAGGAGGGTTTGGATGTGAGGTTCGGGGATGAATGTGTAGGGAACATTGAAATTAGAATAAGGAAGTGGTCACTAACGTGTAGATCATTGAGGACCTTCCAATAGATCTCTGGAGCGATATTGGCTGTGGCGAGAGAAAGGTCGATGTGTGTAAATGTGTTGTGTGTCGAATAGTGGGTTGGAGATTTGTCATTTAGTAATGTGTAGTCGGATCTGTCAAGGAATTTAGCTATTGTGTTGCCTCTGGAATTGGATCTAGGGGAGCCCCAATAAGGATGCCAGCTGTTAAAATCCCCTAGTACGATAGTAGAGGGGGATGTAGGGGTTAGAACATTTTCTAAGTTTTTAATGTTGAATTGTTTGGTGGGGGAAATATATGTGCATATGAGATCTATTTTTCTTTTTGAATTAATTGTGACGCAAGTGGCTTCAAAGTCTGGGCTGAGGGTTTTATTCTAGTGTGAGATGGAGTTATGCACTAATAGTGCTGCTCCTCCGAAAGCATTGGTGCTGTCACTGCCGTATAGGGAGAAGTTTATGGGGATTGATAGGGAAGATGTATTAGTGAGGCGGGTTTCTTGGAGTGCTATGATTTGGGGGTGGTGCTTAATGAGGATTTGTAATTCTGGGTAGTTGTTTCTGTAGCCTTTGATATTCCATTGTATAATATTTAACATGTTTTGGTTAGTTGTTTGATTTGTTTTTGATTAAAATGTGTCCATTTCCCCTGAGTCGCTAGATGCGTCAGAGTTATTTTTGGTGTTTGGCTTAGGTTTTTTAGCATCTTTTTTCATGGAAGCAAGTAATCTTTTAGGTGTGATTAGGGGACGGACGTGTTTTTTTCTTGCGCTCTCGTTTTGTGTTAAAGTTTCAATCTAACCACCGGGGTTAACTTAAATTTTCTAATTTGTGTTTATAACTTCCCGTTCACTTCGCGTGTGCATGCAGCTATCCTAATTTTGTGTATATAATTGGTTTTATTCTCCAATTTAGTTGTGCTGCTAGTGCTAGCTTTTGCATTTTTTGAATTCCTTTTTGTGCCTTCTTCGTTTAGCTTTTGTTTGCGCCGTCGCAACAGCTAAACGTTTCATCTATTTATCTCCCACGCTCTCCAACTCTCTCGCTTAAGTTGTGCCGCTGCACTTCTTATCTTATCTAATCTATTACGCTCTCCCGCTCTCTCGCTCTCGCTTCTTTCTTCATAACTCTGTTGTTCTTTTCTTTTTCAATTGAAAGTACAGTGGTAAGTCGCTATAATGAGTTTTCGTAAAACTCTTGGAGTTATGTTCTTGGCGCTGGAGACAGCCCAATGAGTCTTAATCAGCCTTACGCTATTAAATGAGTCTCCTAGGCGCAAAAAAACTGCTATTGGTGGGCAGCATGTAGACGGACCCCAACTACCCGCAACAGGCTCTCAGCAGCAGCCTCCCACGGCACAGCCCTCGACCTCAGCATTAATTCCAAGAGTGCTGAGATCGAGCGCTAGGAAAGATTCGGTATCCGAATGTGCAGCGGGAGTGTCCGTACCGCCGGTGATTTCTGTTGTATCCCCTGGGGGGTCGCAAATATTGACCCCTCAAAGTCCCGTGCACACACCATTATCTACCCAGGGTGTTAGGCCCGGAATACCGGCCGACAATGGCACGGCAGATAACCAATCTGCCTTGCCAAAAGCCCTTATAGCTGTTCCACCAACGAGACATATTTTTGTCTCGCGGCTCTCCCCTGATCAAACATCGGAAGATGTTCTCGCCTTTATACAAGGCAAAACCAGAGCCGAAAAAATTAAGATAAAGGTGGAAAAGTTTAAATTTTCTTACGCAAGGGACATTTCATCTTTCAAGATAAATGTCCCTAACGAGCTCTTTAACACTATTTGCTCTCCCAACTTCTGGCCAGAGTACATAGTTGTTAAGGAGTTCGAGGCGAAGAAAAAGAAAAAGCGGCCTGTAGGAATAACTCTTCCCAGGCCTGATGTTACCACTGCGCCTTCTACGTCTTCCAATCCCGACCCAAAAAACTAACCCACTCCTTAGGTATTTCCTATCAGAATGCAAGAGGCTTACGTAGTAAGCTTCCTAACTTGTATTCTGATAGCCTTTCGTTTGCATCTCAGGTTATTGTGCTCACAGAAACCTGGTTAAAGCCGGAGATTCTGAGCTCCGAAGTTTTTCTAGCTGTGTTTACGGTATATCGGCTAGATCGCCCTATCAGACGCGGGGGTGGAGTTCTTATAGCGGTGGACTCCTCACTCACGTCAGAATTATTAACCTTCGAGGAATGCAACGATGTTGAATTCCTCTGTGTGAAGCTATCTATCAAAGGTAGCTCAATTTTTATTACCTGTTCCTACATACCTCCACTGTCGGAACTTCCTATTTATTGGAATCACCTTTCCACTATTCAGATGGTTTCCAGTAGACTTTTGGATAGAGACCAGTTGGTAGTTCTTGGAGATTTTAATATCCCTGGTGCTATTTGGTGCTCGAATAATTCCACCAATACTCTCAATACACCTACACAACATGACTTTATCGCTGGCTTGTTTGACATTTCGCTGTCTCAAGTCAACCATGTTCGAAATTCCTTACAGCGCTTGCTCGATCTTTGTTTCGTCTCTGATTCTGCGAGAGTCAGTTTAGCAAGGGAGGCGCCTCTGACGCAACCCGAAGATCCTTATCATCCAACTTTCGATGTGACTCTTGATATTGGGTGTGACGTACAGCATATTTCTGACCGTCCAGCCAATAAAGTCCTATGTTTTCGCAAAACGGACTTTGAACGGCTGAATAATTTTATAAACGAGTTCAATTGGTCCGATCTATACATGTGCACTGACATGGCAGTTGCCGTTGATATTTTTTACAGTGCCATGAATTCATTTTTTACTGAATGTGTTCCGTTATATTATCCGCCAAGCTCGAATAAACCGCCGTGGTTTACTAAAGAGTTGAGCCGACTTAAAAATAAAAAATCTAGACTGTATGCTAAATTTAAAATCACCGGTTCTCAATCTGCCCTTTCATTTTATTTATCAGCTCGGTCAAACTTTTCCGTGCTGAACGCGCAGTGTTACAAAAACTATTTAACTCGTTGTAGGGCCCAGTTCTCACAGGACCCAAAACAGTTTTATAATTTCGTTAACACTAAACGTAAACCTAAAACAAATCCTTCCTCGCTTTCATTTGAAAATACTACCGCAAATAATGATCAGGCAATAGCCGATCTATTTTCGCAGTTTTTTCAAACAACCTATTCTAGCTCTTCGTATATATACCAGACTTATTCCTACGACATACCCAAATCGAACTTAATTTTCTGTCCTAGCCTAAACGAAAGCTCTCTCCTTTTAGATCTTCATCGTGTCAAGCCAGTTTATTCGCCAGGTCCCGACGGAATTCCTGGCTGTGTGCTCAGGTATTGTGCCGACGCCCTGTGCTATCCCCTTCTGAAATTGTTTACCTTGTCCTTAGCAACCTCCCACTTTCCCATTATTTGGAAGGAATCGTTTATTATTCCTCTCCACAAAAAAGGTAGCAAATTGGATGCCAGCAATTATAGAGGAATCTCTAAGTTGTCGGCCATCCCAAAATTATTTGAAAATATTATCACCCCTCATTTACAGCACCTTTGTAGATCGGTTATTTCTCCATGTCAACATGGTTTTATTAAGCGAAGATCAACAACAACAAATCTTTTGGAGCTCTCTTCCTATATTATAAAGGGCTTCCATAATAATTGTCAGACAGATGAAATCTATACTGATTTCAGTAAAGCATTTGACTCTGTTAATCATTCTCTCCTCGTTAGAAAACTCGATTCAATGGGTTTTCCAAGTGATCTTCTTAATTGGATCTCTAGTTATTTGAATGAAGGGTTACATCTGGTGTCCCGCAAGGAAGCCATTTGGGACCCTTATTGTTTACATTGTTCATAAATGACCTGCCCAAAGTCTTGACTAACTCCAGAGTACTTATGTACGCGGATGACGTCAAGCTTTGCGTGCAATACAATGACGTTGCCTGCCAGTCGGATTTACAAACAGATCTTAATAATTTTCAAACTTGGTGCCGTGTAAACTTATTAAACTTAAATGGCTCGAAATGCAAGCTAATGACATTCTCTCGTGTCGCTCCTAAACTTGCTACTTACACGTTGAACGGCTGCTATTTGGAAAGAATTAATACAGTTGACGATTTGGGCGTCCGCTTGGACCCAAAACTTGACTTTATTGATCATATTTCGTCTATGGTGAATAGGGCCAGGGGTGTGCTTGGATTTATTAAACGGTGGTCGAAGGAATTCAATGACCCCTATGTTACTAAATCCTTATATACTTCCTTAGTTCGTCCTATCCTAGAATATGGATGCTGCGTTTGGAGCCCTCAGTACGGTGTCCATAGTAAACGCATTGAGTCGGTTCAAAAGAACTTTTTACTTTTCGCTCTACGCGGTTTAAATTGGGATGCAAACCAAAGATTACCTTCCTACTCTAGTAGACTCCTATTAATAAACTTGCCGTCCTTAGCCAATCGTAGAACGATGCTAGGGATAACCTTTATTTTTAACCTTATCCATGGTGATGTGGAAATTGCTGACTTGTTGGGTCAGCTTAATTTCCATGTACCATGTAGAACCACTAGATCCTATATCCCATTAGTGTTGCGCCACTGTAGGACCTCCTTTGAAATGCATGAACCTTTTAGAGTGTTATGTGCAAATTATAATGATTTGTACACACTAATCTCTAACGTAGATTCCCTTCCCAAATTAAAATCTTTGATATTAACATACTTAGTAAGCATGCAAGCTAACAATCTGGCAGCACGCCGGTAGTCAATTTTCCTCGTATTCTGTCCTATATTTTCCATCGCGCCTACTAACACCTAACCCAAATAGGCACGTGCCTGGTGTCATACGGGCCACTTGTATGTACTGACCTTAGTGCATCAACGTCCAAGTTATTATTTTTATGGATTTGTTTGAGGATTTAGTGGTTGTGGAGGGTGTTATCTTATTGGTTAAGTTGTTACTGGAGCTGGGGTAGATGTCGGCGTATGATATAGGTGGTGATCTGGTTATTTCGTAGTTGTTGGGTCCGGGTCCTTTGAGTTGTTGAGGTCCATCTGCGTTCCGGCTTTGCTGGGAATTTTGGTTCTTGATGACAGATGAGTAGGAGTGCGGTGTGTTATCTGAGGTGCGGGCCTTGAGGATTGCGTGGGCTGTTTTGTTGTCGCACTTGTGTGTCGTTTTTATGGCTTGAAGCTCTTGTTGCGTGAGGAATACTGGGCATTTTCTGCTAGAGGAGTTGTGTGGGCTTGTTTGTTGTTGCTCTTCGTTACAATTGATGCATTTCTGGGATCTTGTGCATTTTTCGTTTGTAGATGGGTCTAGGTGTTGCAGTGAACCGCAGTTGTAACAAATTTTGTTGTTATTGCAGAATTTGTTAAGGTGGCCGAATTTATAGCAATTATTACATTTTAGCGGCAGAGGGATATAGGTCCTGACCGCTGTTCTCTGGTAGCCAATCATGATGTAGTCGGGAAGGTTGTGTGTGTTAAAGGTGATAATAATGAGCCCAGTCTCTTTGAGAGAGCCGTTGTCTCGTTTTAATATCTTCCGTACGTCAGTTACTTGTTGTGCCGCTAATTCTTGAATTATGATGTTCTCTTCAATTTCTCTTAAGTCGTTGGAGTATGTTACACCTTTGGTGCAGTTAAGAGAGCTGTGTAGTGGGACTGTGACGTTTATGGTAGGAGTGCAATTTTTGAGCTGCATGAGTTTCAACGCTTGTACATTTGTTTTTGTTTTAATGAGCAGTGATCCGTTGCGGAGTTTCTTGCATTCTTCAATTTCTCCACCACAGGCAAAATCAATTTGTTTTTTAATGAGGAAAGGGTTGACGTTGTTGAGTTCAAGGCCGGGGTCAGATCTGGAGACAATTAGATATTTAGGTCCTGGGGATTTTAGGAGCTGTCCAGTTGATACAGCATTTGCTGGGCCGGGGTCGGGGGGGTCCCCCATCCCTACGACTCTGACTTGTACCGTTGGTAGTTTTTCAGTTCTCTTGCACTTGTACTTGCACTTGCGGTTGTTGGTAGTTTTTGTAGGTTTTTACTTGTATTTATTATTTTTATTTTAATCTGTTTAGAGTTTGGAGAAGTAGACGTCTGCTCTTGACAGTAGAGGCAAAGCCGAGCCGTTTCATGTTCTTTGTTTCTAATAAATAATAAATAATACAAAAAAAAAATATATAGTGACATATCCACAGTCCCATAGACTTTAGCACATGCCTACTTATTCCACATATATGTACACCCATGAATCATCATCGAATGATAACCATACAGTCATTGGATACCACAACTCCACACGAGCTCGACAGTAGAATAAACACAAGTCCCCAGTAGTAGACTAAACAATTTTATTGTCTAAACATCCTTTCCTATTTGTCGCGTTCACTCGTTCAAAGTTCGGACTCGTTAGCTCGAAAACAAAATTATCAAATTTCAAAAGAGCACTTGTATCCAAGAGCGAATGCACTTAAATCCAAGAGAAATTAAAGAATCAATTAAGCTCTCTCTTAGAATCTTTCGAAATCAATCAAGATCCACAAAAGCTCGAAACCGAGGCTTGATCGTCACCCATCCTAGTTCAATAAGCAGAGTTCAGTTTAAGACACGAAATTATTCGGTCGGTGTTCTTCTCATAAAAATATCTTGTAACTTATTCGCTCAAATAAAAATAAAAATAATTTCTTTTAACTTACGAATAACCAAGTATTTAATTGGTGCAGCCGGTAGGATCAAAAATTAAAATAATCCTTTCAGTACGGTATTGGTCAACTTAAAGGTTAAGCTATACAACTAGCTATCCAGACCAACGAATTGAAATAGTGATTAAAAAATTGATCCGCTAAAGAATCTACGTGCAAGTAGTATTCTAAATCGAAAATCCCGTGCGGTCGGAAATAAAGTTCAAACCCGAATCTTTAATTCTGTGACTTTTAATACAACCAAACGAAAATCCCGTGCGGTCAGAAATAAAGTTCAAATCCGAATTTTTAATTCTGTGACTTTTAAATAAAACAAAACTAAAAATGGCAACAGTGCAACAACTCTCCTAGCTACACTTAAATCAGTTCCTGAACCAAATCAAGGAGCTGCATTATTACGATGGCACACCAGGAAAGCTGTCAATATTCATCAACCAGGTTGATCAACTGCTGACCCTGTACCCAACACAAGATAACCGGCAAGCTCATATAATCTACGGCGCTATAAAACGAGTAATAGTGGACAACGCCTTAGAAGCAGTAATCCAAGCAGGAGCAACATCATGGATGGAGATCCGAGAAGCCCTTTCCACTTCATTTAAGCATCATAGACCATATGTGACGCTGATAAAACAACTGGAGGAGACGCCATATTCAGGGAGCATCAGTAAGTTCATCCAGATGCTGGAAGCACAGCATCGTAATATCTTTGATAAGTTAGAACTAGAATGTAATCCCGTAGTTAAGAGCAATTATTCCGATATGTTAAAATGGACTATCAAGTCTACAATCGATAAGAAATTACCAGATAGAATGTACATGTCGTTGGTTCGTAAGGATATTGACACTATCCCAAAGTTAAAACAAGCCACTATGGAACTTGGTCTTTATGACGCAAATCCTGAAGACATGTATTTTCAAAAATCTCACGATTATAATCGCAGGAATAAGGGAAATACAAATTTAAATAATAATCAAAGATATTACAATACCAAACATAACACAAATTCTTACTATTCGTCTACGTCTCAAAATAATAATCAAGCCAGTAATTCGAATCGAAATAACCTGAATCGAAATCCAAATAACCCTACTATTGTTGACCCACAAGTTTATCACAATTTTAGGAACAAGTTAAATCAAGGTAGGCAGAATAACCCATTAAACTATCAGCCCTCTACTTCACACAACCCTGGTCCCGTTAAAAGGCAAAGAGAAAGTAGTAGTGGACAGACTAAAATGGAGGTAAACTTAAATTTTCATCAAACTGCCTCGGAAATCTCGGATACGGGAGAAGAGGAAGTGTCAATCCATATGTAAGAATTGATTATGAAAACAATCTTTACAAAGGTATGATAGACACAGGGTCATCCATTAACATCATTAGGGAAAATTTTGCGAATTTAAAAGAAAATAAGGAAAACCTCACGGTATATACAATTAAGGGCCCAATAAAATTAACGAAAAGTATAATGATTAAGCCCAATGTAATATGTCCGTTCGAACAAAAATTCTATGTTCACAAATTTTCTTAAAATTATGATTTCCTGTTAGGTCGTCAATACTTAGTAGATACCAAAGTAAAGATTAATTATGAGAAGGAGACTGTAACCTTAGGTTCAAAAACCTATAAATTCAGGTACGAGGATAGGAAGGGCGAGACCGCATCAACTAGATGCCTTAACCCAATCAAAAAGGGCGAGACCGCATCAACTAGGTGCCTTGACCCAATCAAAAAGGGCGAGACCACACTAAAAAAGTGTCCCAGTCCAAAAGACAAAAAGGTTAACCCCAAAACCAAACAAAAAGTGGAGAAGACCGCACCCCTAAAGTGCTTTACTCCCAAA
The DNA here is from genome assembly GCF_035046125.1 of Drosophila serrata. Classification (NCBI taxonomy): domain Eukaryota; kingdom Metazoa; phylum Arthropoda; class Insecta; order Diptera; family Drosophilidae; genus Drosophila; species Drosophila serrata. The sequence goes on along the minus strand of NW_028256932.1, from coordinate 669,963 downwards.
AACAGTAAAGATGCAGAGGATGCAGATGCAATGCAATCCGATCCTACATCCATTACTGACGAAACAATTAACTTCGCGATCAATAATGAATTACGCGAATGTAATGAGTTTAAACTCGAACACCTCAATGTTGAAGAAAAGGATTGTTTAAAGAAGGTCCTATACAAATATAGAGACATTCAGTACAGAGAAGGTGAGAATTTGACTTTCACAAGTACCATTAAACATGTTATCCAAACTCAACATGAAGATCCGGTTTATCGCAAACCATACAAATACCCCCAGAGTGTTGATCAGGAGGTAAATAAACAAATTAAGGAAATGATAGAGCAGGGCATTATCTGAAAATCTAAGTCCCCCTATTGTTCACCTATTTGGGTAGTTCCAAAGAAGGCAGACGCCTCAGGTAAACCGAAATTCAGACTAGTAGTCGACTATAGGAATCTTAACGAAATAACAATAAATGATACATTTCCGATTCCTAGAATGGACGAAATACTTGACAAACTGGGAAGATGTCAGTATTTCACTACTATTGACCTAGCTAAAGGTTTCCATGAAATTCAGATGGAGGAGAAATCTATTGCAAAAACAGCGTTTTCAACCAAACATGGGCATTACGAATAGAGCCGCATGCCCTTTGGCCTTAAAAATGCACCGGCAACTTTTCAGAGATGCATGAACAGCTTGTTAGAAGATTTAATCTACAAGGATTGTTTGGTATACTTGGATGATATCATAATTTACTCCACTTCATTGGAGGAACATATTTTATCATTGAAGAAAGTCTTCGAAAAATTAAGGGACGCTAACTTAAAATTGCAATTAGATAAATGTGAGTTCATGAGGAAGGAAACAGAATTCCTAGGACATATTGTCACTACTAATGGAATTCGATAAATGATAAATGTGTGGAACAAAAAGAAACGCAATCAAAAATTTCCCATTACCAAAAACTCCTAAACAAATAAAATCATTTCTAGGATTATGTGGGTTCTATCGCAAGTTCATTCCTAACTTTGCTAAGGAAGTTAAACCTATGACCCTGAAGTTGAAAAAAGGAGCGGTAATTGATACCGAATGCAGAGATTATGTAGAGTCATTTGAAAAACTAAAGGTATTGATAACTTCAGACTCGATTTTAATCTACCCTGATTTCTCAAAACCCTTTTCCCTAACAACTGACGCTAGCAATATAGCAATTGGTGCTGTTTTGTCACAAAACCATAAGCCCGTATGTTACGCAAGCAGAACGCTAAATGAACACGAAATAAACTATGCTACTATCGAAAAAGAATTGTTAGCTATAGTTTGGGCAACAAAATATTTTAGGTCATATCTATTCGGAAGGCCATTTGAAATATTAAGTGATCACAAACCATTGGTGTGGCTTAACAACATTAAAGAACCTAACATGAAACTACAAAGGTGGAAAATCAAATTGAATGAATTAGATTACAAAATTAAGTATCTTCCAGGCAAAGAAAATTATGAAGCGGATGCTCTTTCCCGCACAGTAATAGAAGAAGCCATGGTTGGCGAAATTGCTGATAGCAAGGATGCAACAATCCATAGCGCTGCAGAAGATAACTTAAATTACATCTCCATCACCGAAAGACCCTTAAACTATTTTTCTAGACAAATAGAGGTAGTAAAAGGAGAAACAGACACAGTTAACACGAGTCATTACTTTCAGAAATTAAAAATTAAAATTACATATAAAGAAATGACGATCGAGTTGGCTAAAAACCTCATCAAGGAATATATATGTGCATTGCACATTCCAAAGGGCGTATATCGAAATCATACGCCCTAATTGTTTTACAAAATTGCTGAGATGTACTCAGAAATTAACTGATATTTTGACTTATGCAGAATTTAAAGATTTAATCTTAAAGAAACATAAAGAACTTTTACACCCAGGTATAGAAAAAACCATTAATTGGTTTAAAGAAGAATATTACTATCCTGACAGTCAGAAACTTATTCAGAACATTATCAATGAATGCGAAGTTTGCAATATAGCTAAAACTGAACATAGGAATACGAAACTTCTATTCGAAACGACACCCGAAGTCCTAAACGCTAGAGAAAAATATGTGATCGATTTTTATCTAACAGGGAACCAAATCTTCCTATCTTGCACAGATATCTACTCAAAATTTGCTACCCTAGTCGAAGTAAAAAGTAGAGATTGGCTAGAAGCAAAAAGAGCCCTCATGAAGATATTTTATGACATGGGAAAACCTCAAGAAATAAAAGCAGATAAAGATTCAGCGTTTATGTGCATAGAATTGCAAAACTGGTTAAAATCAGAAGGCGTAAATATAACCATCACAACAAGCAAAAACGGTATATCCGATATAGAAAGATTTCATAAGACTAAATGAGAAGCTGAGAATTATTGGTAGTGAACAAAATATAGAAGATCGATGCACAAAATTTGAAACGATTCTATACGTTTATAATCACAAAACAAAGCACAATACCACCAAAAGAACTCCAGCAGGCATTTTTCTATACGCAGGTAGCCCTGATTTTGATGTACAACAAAACAAAATCAACAAAATCGACCAGCTAAACAAAAACAGACATAATTGTGATGTTGATACGAAATATAGGCAATCACCATTAGTCAAAAGTAAGGTGACCAACCCGTTTAAGAAAACAGGTCAGATTAGACAAGTGGATGATAAACACTTCGAAGAAACAAACAGAGGCAGGAAAATCGTACATTACAAGTCCAAGTTCAAGAAACAAAAGAAAACTAACAAAAGTAAATACGATAATTCCAGACCCGTCGAAGAAGATTAAAAGATGTCCCGTATCCCCCATAATGATTATAAGTCTGGCAATCATCGCTCTCATCACCGTAGCCCAAGGCAATAGCATAGAAGTAAACACAATAAGTGCTAAGAATGGATACCTATTATTTCAGACAGGAGTTACGGAGATACCCACGAGTTACGAATATCATTACTTAAGCATAAACATAACTAAAACCATGTTAATGTTTGAGAACTTGTTGGATGAAGCGAAACATTTTCCTGACGTAATCCAAATAGATTACTTAGTTGAAAAACTAAAACGGGAAATAAATGGTTTGAGAATAATCAAGAGAACCAAACGAGGTCTAGTAAATATTGTAGGAACAGCATACAAATATTTATTCGGCACACTAGATGACAGAGATGAGTTAGAAAGCAAAATTTATAACTTGTCAGAAAATTCCGTTCAGAATCATGATTTGAATATGATTATTGATGTGATTAACAGCGGGATAGATATCATTAACAAATTCAAAATTGAAAATGAAAAACAACAACAGGTAGCAGTACTTATTTTCAATTTACAACAATTCACTGAGTATATTGAAGACATAGAAATGGGTATGCAACTCACGAGACTGGGAATTTTCAATCCGAAATTACGTAAACATAATTATTTGAAACAAGTAAATTCCGAGAAAATGCTAAAGATTAAAACATCCACTTGGCTTAAAACAGATACAAACGAAATTTTAATAATTTCCCATGTTCCTAGCGAGATAAGAAAAGTTCCAATATTCAATATAGTTCCATGTCCTGATGACTCCAACTACATCCTTACTGAATCTGTATTTGATAAGTTTTATATTTACGAAGATAAGGTCTATAATACACACACAGATAAACCAATTTTCCATAAGTGTTTAATAGGAATTATTAAACAAGAACCTACTGAATGTAAATACACTAAAAGACACAAAGATTTCCAAATCAATTATGTTGAACCAAACATATTAGTCACCTGGAACATTCCTGAAACACTTGCTAATCAAAATTGTATCAACAATAGAGTTTCTATACAAGGAAACAACATTATTAAAATAAAGAATTGTACTATGCAAATAGATGAATTCATAATTTCAAACAACCTTGCAGATTTTACACAGTCAATTTATATTGTCAACAACATTACCAAAATAGAATCTTTGGCATAAATTCAAACAAGAGATATAATTGAATCCCATGTAAAATATTACAGCATGTTTCAAATCATATGTCTTACATCCTTTGTTATTACAATCCTAAGTTTAATATTGTATGTCAGTTATAAATTTAAGAGTATACCTAAGAAACTCATTGTTAAATATAAGAAAACACAAGAAGAACAACCGATCCTGGAACAAATTGTAAATGATCAGATCATACCAGAAAATAACATTATGATTTATCCCACATTATCCGCCTGAGGACAGGCTAAATTCAAAGGTTGGGGGAGTGACATATCCAAAGTCCCATAGACTTTAGCACATGCCTACGTATTCCACATATATGTACACCCATGAATCATCATCGAATGATAACCATACAGTCATCGGACACCACAACTCCACACGAGCTCGACAGTAGAATAAACACAAGTCCCCAGTAGTAGACTAAACAATTTTATTGTCTAAACATCCTTTCCTATTTGTCGCGTTCACACGCTCAAAGTTCGGACTCGTTAGCTCGAAAACAAAGTGATCAAATTTCAAAAGAGCACTTGTATCCAAGAGGGAATGCACTTGAATCCAAGAGAAATTAAATAATCAATTAAGCTCTCTCTCTCAGAATCTTTCGAAATTCATTAAGATCCACAAAAGCTCAAAACCGAGGCTTGATCGTCACCCATCCTAGTTCAATAAGCAGAGTTCAGTTTGAGACACGAAATTATTCGGTCGGTGTTCTTCTCATAAAAATATCGTGTAAATTATTCCGTTAAATAAAAATAAAAATATTTTTTTTTTAACTTTCGAATAATCAAGTATTTAATTATATATATATATTAATATATCTTCTATCTATATGTATAAAAATGCTCTGTTCGTGTCTACTTCCTTCATAGACTTGAATAGTTCTGAACCGTTTAAGCCCAAATTTTTACACAACATGCGTTGAGGTTCCAGCTCGGTTATTGTCTACTTTTGATGTTGATAGCTTATCTGCGGTTGCGAATATATCAATTTTTTTAACGTTTCCCCGTGCCCCTACTGCTGCGCCATCTACAGGCAGCCAGCTGAATCGAAGCATTTCCTGTCAAACATTCAAAACATATTGAAAGAAGAAATTGGAGATTAAAATTTAATTTTTTTGTTCAGGTTCATTAAGAAACGAAGTCATGCCACCCAAGTGTCGAGTTTGGGTCGTCGTACTCGCAATACAGAAGCAAAAAGACGTAAGATTACGAATATGACTGACGAAGAGCGGGCCTCCATCCGAGAGACTGAGCGACTAAGAGCAATGCAGATACACAACGCGGAATCAGCAGAAAGACGAGCAGATAGGCTTAAGAGAAAATGATTGAGAGTTAGGCAGTCGCGTTCTGCAACAATCGATTTGATTTACTCTCAAAATAATGAATCGCGACAGGGCAAGGGTAGCTGAAGCGCGTTTAAAGCTTGCAGAAGATCAAAACCTGCAATGCAATCGTCTTGCATTCAGATATAATACAAGTGTTGATTATAGCTCGAATCGCAATGTCGTTATTGGCCGGATGCATCAGGTGTGCTCATACTGTCAGGCTCTCAAATTCAAAAACGAACCAAAAGGATTGTGTTGCGCTTTCGGGAAAGTGAAATTGCTCTGCACTCTCAATTCGCTGGATCTACTGCTGAATCGAAGCATTTCCTGTCGAACATTAGGAAATAGAACTCTAGCTTCCAAATGACGTCATTTGGTGTGGAAATTATAAATGCGCAATTCATGCCAACTTTTAAAATCAAAGGACAAATCTATCACAAAACAGGTTCCCTGCCTTCGTTCCCAGACAGCGAACACAAATTTCTTCAAATGTACTTCATTGGTGATGATGGAGATGAAGTAGATGCACGTTATGGAATCAATACCTCGCTGAAGAGGCACATTATTTCGCAGCTACAGAAGCTTTTTCACGAAAGGAACAATTTGATGTATGCAAAAATTGAAACAGAACGTTTGCTGTTCCTCTGATTGAATCAGACGACACTTCGGTCCGAGGAATATATCCATTTGCGGGATGCTATGATGAATGACCGTAATACAACAAACGTTGGCAACGGTTCGAGCTAACAAGGACATTGCTTTAGCTCTAGCTTCATCTGGAATCGCTGCGACATTGTTACCTGGTGGGAGGACTGCTCATTCAGCGCTGAAGTTGCCGTTGAACATGCAAATCATCGAGACTCCTACGTGCAACATTTCCAGAGCATCTGGCATGGGAAAAGTATTGCAAAGATGTAAACTCATTGTTTGGAATGAATGCCGGATGGCACACAAAAAATCGCTGGAGGCTCTCGGTCGATCATTGCGGGATTTGCATGGATCTGTCCAACCATTTGGGAATGCGTTAATATTGCTCGCAGGGGATTTCAGACAAACGTTGCCTGTGATTTCCCGATCGATACCAGCTGACGAGATAAATGCTTGCCTGAAATATTCTATATTGTGGCAACATGTACGTATATTTCAGTTGAAGACGAATATGCGTGTCCAGTTACAGAACGATGACTCAGCCAACGTATTCTCACGACAGCTACTGGACATTGGGAACGGAAAACTGCCAGTCAATGAAACGTCGAGAAAAATAGTATTGCCCGAGAATTTCTGTAATTTAGTTACATCGAAGGAAGGACTTATCCAAAAAGTGTTTCCCGATATTCGAATAAATTATAGGAATCACGATTGGCTTAGTGGACGTGCGATTCTCGCTGCCAAGAACAAAGATGTCTACCAGCTCAATCATGTAATCCAATCCAGCAGTTAATTACCCTACGGAATTTCTAAACTCACTTGATCTGCCTGAAATGCCACCACACATATTGAAATTAAAAATAGGTGTGCCGATTTTCATGCTCCGAAATATAAATCAGCCGAAACTCTGCAACGGTACGCGACTCGCAGTCAAGAAATTGATGAACAACGTAGTAGAAGCAACGATCATAACTGGTCCTTTCAAAGGTGAAGATGTCCTCATTCCTAGGATTACTCTGATCCCGACTGATACACCGTTTCAGTTCAAGAGATTGCAGTTTCCCATTCGTTTGGCGTTCGCAATGACCATTAATAAAGCTCAAGGTCAATCTATGGAGTTGTGTGGTCTAGATTTGGATGCAGATTGTTTTTCACACGGATAATTATATGTTGCGTGTTCCCGTGTCGGAAAACGAGATAGTCTTTATATTTACGCGCAGAATGGAGAAACGAAAAATATTGTATACCAACAAGTATTACAGAATTAAATGAATTTGAAAATTATTCTGTTTTGTTTGACTTATTCCTTATGCGTGCAACCAATATGGCACAGAGAAACGTGGCAGGGTACAGCTAGTTTTACATAAAACTCTAGAATAACTAAAGAAGTTATACTTTTTTTTGTAAAATTTTTTCGATTGTTGTCATGGCAGCTATATGATATAGTCGTCTGATCCGGCCTGACATACGAGTACGAGTGAAAGTATTTAGAAGTCTGCAGATAGCTTAAAAACTGAGAGACTAGTTTGCGTAGAAACGGATAGACCGACATGGCTAGATTGATTCTGCTTTTGATGCTGATTAAGAATATATATACTTTATATGGTCGGAGATGACTCCTTCACTGCGTTGCAAACTTCTGAGTGCAGAGACAAAGTGCAATGTTATCGCTGCCAACAGTATGGACACACTTAATCTTAATCTTAATCCAACCGTATGGATACACTTAATCTTACTGCTCAAAAAACTTTAAGTGCGTTAAATGCTCTCTTGCTCATCCGAGTATCTGCTACCCGAAAGATATAGAATCTCCAGCAAAATGTGCAAACTGTGATGGAAATCATGCTGCAAGCTACAAAGGGTGCAGAATTTTCATGGAACTCATGTCCAAGAGGTCGCAACAATCAATAAAACGGAAACAATCTACAATTTTGACCCACCGAATGCAGCTCCGTTCAAAATACCTAACGAAAACCAAACATTTGCTAAAGTGACATCAGATAATGCTAACGCAACCTTTTAGAAAAAATAGAACACCTATTGGAAAAAGAGTTTGAACTTACGAATAACTTGCTTAATATGATTACTTTACTTGCTGTTGGCTGAATTCATAATTTTGAAGTTTAGTGTAGTTAGTTTAGGGCGAAGGCGAGAGCGCAATAAAGCTCTCTCGCGCTCTTCGCGAATTTGCCTCGCCTTCGCCAACCTTAGCATAAGCTAGGCTAAGCTAAGAAATATAGATTACTCGCATTTTTTGAATTCGAAGCGACGCATCAGGTTTTAGTTAATTTAATTTTTAATAAACGAATTAAAAAATTCATGGCGCCCCCGGGTGGACAAGAAGAAAATTGGCAACATAATTAAAAACAAATAATAGTGACAGTGACACAGTATACATAAATATATACATATATATACATACATACATATAAAAAATATAATAATACATAAGTGCAGTTGAACAAGCCAGTGATTAGTGCTTGTAGAAATTGTTGCCCGCGACACGCTGTGTTTAATAAATTAAATTTAAATAATTTAAATAAATTAACCGTGTCGGTCGCGAAAAAACTCTGCTGCGCCAACTACTGCCATCAACGAGGAATCAAGAAGTACAGGAAAGTGGCAGCTGGAATATATTTATATATATATATCAGCAATCAGAGGTATTTGTGCAAAAAATTGAAAGCTGGAGTATAATAAATTTATTGTTTATTGTCTTGTGCTGAAATATTGCACCTCTCTTTCAATTCTTGGCACATACGTTTTTATAGTAGAGCAACATTGCATGTTTTATTTATTCAATTATATATTGTCTAAAATTAACATATATACATACATAAAATTGAACCGCACTTGGACGCAACATTTATTTCTGTTATTTATTGTATTATATTGCAATCACTGTCGCCCCCCTCCCCTCCTCTCTCGATAGAACTCGCTTTAATAGTTGGGAAGTTAATCCAAGCTTGCGCACCAATACATAAAGCCTTATATACAAGCAGCCGCAGCGGTGAACTTTTTCGTTTTCGCATTCGCGTGTGTGCCGGTGCAGTCGCTTAGATTAGCGGACCGCCAAGTGACGCGCTACCCTGTATTTGTCGGGTATACACTTTTCGGCGTCACTTGCACACACTATTAATATTGATACTGCGTGACTCGTTTCAATTAAATAAATTATTGTCATCAAAAAAAAATATATATTTAATAGACTTTTCGAACAAAATAAAAATATTAATTTGTAATATTAATAAATTAATTATTAATATTAAATATTTATTAAATTAAAAAGAATATTTATATATATATATATTTTTATTCTTTTTAATTGAGGGTTTATTTGATATTATTTTGATATTATTTATATTAGATTCGAAAGCTATAATTAATACTTTCGTCGTCTTTCTGCTTTAAAAAATAATTTTCGGCCATTATTATCATTCTTGGGAAAATTAATTTAATTAATTCGTAAAAATGAGCCAGGATACAAAGAATAAATCTCTTCTGGAGGAGTTAAAAAGCAAGCTCCAAAGTAGGGTCAGAACCATTCGCCGATTAAACGGTTGGAACAGGGTTCGATTCCGATTTAAGAAGAAGAATTGAAATGTCGACTCGAAAACTTAAATGCTTCAATTAACAAGGCAAATAAAATACAAGAACAGATAGAAGAAATAGATAGTGGCGATGAATATGGCGACGAGTTGGAAGAACTTAGCATCGTGACCAAGGCAAAATTAATGTCATTATTATCTGCCATTAGGACAGCAGCCAGCAGCGAAACTCCGGGATAAGCTGCTGTAGCACCAACTCGTGCGCGACTTCCGAATTTGGCATTGCCAAAATTTAGTGGAAATTATTCGGAATTTAAAAAGTTTATTAGCCTCTTCGAAACTTTGGTTCATAAAAATGCCAGCATTCCAGTTATCGAAAAAATTTAACCATTTAATTTCATGTCTCTCTGGTGAAGCTTTAGGAACAATTAAAGCTTACCAAGTCACCGAGAGTAATTACGAAAAGGCGATGGCCAGTTTGAAAAAGGTTTACGACAACGAATGCCTCATCTTTATGAATAATATTTCAACATTGTTTAGTCTTCCAAAAATATCGCATCAATCCGCATCCTCCTTGAGAAATCTTATCGACACTGTTTCGTCGATTTACGGTGCTATCGATAGGAGATGATACAAAAATTTCGAACGCAATGTTAATATATTTGGTATTAAATAGAGTCGACCCAGTGACCAAACAAAAATGGGAGGAAGAGCTCGATTATGAGACATTGCCACTTTGGTCCGATTGTGAGAAAATGTTAAATCGCCGATACCAGCATTTATCAGCTGAAGAATCGACAAAACCAAAGCTGGAAAAATTACCGTCAAGCAAACCACATAATCGAAGCTCATTTTCGTGTTCCTCCTCCAACAGCAAGCCTCAGCAAACTTGTAGCTATTGCAATGCAGAAGATCATTCACTACAGAATTGCAGCCCGTTTGGGCGTCTCTCTGTAATGCAAAGGTTCGAGTTTGTTAAGTCAGCCTCCTTATGCATCAATTGTCTGCGAAAAGGCCATACTGTATCAAAATGCAAGGGAAAAAAGTGTAGAGCTTGTGACGGCTCACATCACATTCTGCTCCACAGATACACAGTGCCTGATAAAAGTTTAGCGTTGCCACCCCTTCAAGAAAATATTTCTCCTCCTTTTAACCAAGAGCAGCCTTCCACGTCACATGTTATGCATGCTACGTCATTGGACAGGGTAATCTTGGCTACGTCAATCGTAAGCGTGCGCACCAAAAGCGGCGAATACGTTTTAGCCCGAGCACTTCTGGACTCTGGGTCTCAAACGAATTTCATAACAGAAAAATTAGCGAACCGCTTACAGATTCGTAGAGAGGAGTCGTGTATCAACTTACTTGGTATTGGCGAATCCAATTCTCAAGTCAAGAAAAAGATACACACCGTGGTGAAGTCACGAATCAATGGGAGTGAGTTCTCGTTCGATTTCTGGATTTTAAAATCGATCACCGGTTATCATCCCGATCAATCGGTGAACGTCGGCGATTGGAAGATCCCAAAGAACCTCCCATTAACAGACCCCTACTTTTACAAGTCTCAAAAAATTGATATGCTAATCGGAGCCGAATCATTTTTCGAATTGCTGGCTGTTGGTCAAATTAAACAAGGTCCTGACTATCCAACTCTTCAAAAGACCCTTCTTGGTTGGGTTGTCTCGGGGAGATATAAATCTGCAGCCCCGAAGCAAGTTGTGAATAGTTTCAGTTGTAGTGAAGAATCGTTGGTGTCGATTGACACCACGCTACAGAAATTTTGGTCACTGGAGGAAATGCCAAATCCAAAGAAAATTCTGTCGCCTGAGCACAAATTATGTGAAGAGTACTACAGGAAGACTACTCAGGTATTGCCATCAGATCGGTTTGAAGTAATGCTGCCGTTTAAATCTGACCCTAAGGGGTTAGGCAATTCTTTTGAAGTTGCAAAACGGCGGTTTTTGTCGCTTGAGAGAAGGTTGTCTCGAGATCCTGACTTAAAGACCATGTACTTGGAATTTATGGAAGAATATCTCGCCTTAGGTCATATGTCGCCAACAGACAACAAAATTCCTTCCACTCCACATTATGTCATTCCCCATCAATGTGTGTTGAGGCCCCAGAGTACGTCACCAAAGTTGCGCGTTGTTTTCGATGCATCGTGCAAAACATCGACTTAAATGACATCTTGATGGTGGGACCGGCAATCCAAGAAGAGTTGTACTCCACTCTACTCCGCTTCCGGCTGCACAGGTATGCCCTGACTGCCGATGTAAAACAGATGTATCGCCAAGTGATGGTTAGCGAAGCGGATAGGCAGTTTCAACTCATAATGTGGAGAAGAGACCCCTCTGAATCCTTGAGATTATACAAGCTCAACACCGTTACATATGGTACTGGACCAGCCCCTTTTCTTGCTATTCGGTGTTTGAAAAGGTTGAGTGAATCTGCGAAACTTTCATTCCCTAGAGCTGCCGACGTAATTGGATCCGATTTTTACGTCGATGACATGCTAACTGGTGCTGCATGCGTAGAGGAGCTACGGACAATCAAGTCTGAAGTGTCTCAGGTTCTTCAAACAGCAGGTTTTGATTTGACAAAGTGGATTTCAAACTCACCTGAGGCCACTGCCTATCTCGGAATCAGAGTCAACTAAGGCGTTAGGAATATCTTGGTTGCCTAGCGAAGATGCCTTCAAATTTAAAATTGACGATTCTGTCATGGGTCTCCGAGCGACAAAACGGAACATTTTATCGGTGACATCCAAGCTGTTTGACCCCCTCGGCTTATTAAGTCCCATTGTATTAAAGGGAAAGATCCTATTGCAGGAACTGTGGCTTAAGAAGTTAGACTGGAATGAGTCAATTCCGCTGAATTTAGAAACTGCATGGAATATGCTAAAAAAACACCTTGTCTCAATTGGATAAGATAGCTATTCCTCGGTTTGTGCATACTGATCCGATGTCACCGGTGCAATTACATGCCTTTGCCGACGCATCCATGAGAGCCTATGGAGCTTGCGTCTACATTTGTAGCAAGTCTGCTGAAGGTTACAAATTATCGTTGTTGACTTCAAAGTCGATAGTAGCGCCGCTCAAGACAAAAACGCTCCCAAGGCTTGAGTTATGTGCCGCTCACTTTCTCGCAGATCTCTGCCAGAGAATCAAACCGCTAATAAATGTCCCTATCGAGCGAATCGTTTACTGGTCGGATTCGGAAGTCACTCTCCATTGGATCCGATCTCATCCATCGTCGTTGTCGACATTCGTTTTGAACAGGGTTTCGGAGATTCAAGAATGGTCAGGACAGGCTACATGGCGGCATGTACCAATGAAGCAGAACCCAGCAGATATAGTGTCTAGAGGTTGTGACGTCGACGAAATTGGACAGTCGATCTGGTTCACGGGACCTCAATTTCTGAAGGACGAGGAGAAGAACTGGCCCAAGAATGTTCATTTCGAACTGGATGAGGAAGTCTTGCGGCAGGAATCAAGAAAGACTGTGGTCGGACTGACCGCTGCGGTGCAAACTTCCGATTTGCTATACGTCATCGAGGGATTCTCGTCACACCTGAAACTGCTGAGAGTGTTCGCTTATATGTTCCGCTTTATAAGAAAATGTAAAGACAAGAGTATAGTTTTCGAAAAAACTCTGTCACCGACTGAATATACTGAAGCATTTAATAAGATCGTTGAAATAATTCAGAATCACCAGTATCAAGTAGAAATAGTAAAAATTCGTAAAGGTTCCAAGGTCGGCCCAAGTCTTCAGCGATTGAACCCATTCATCCATGAAGACGCCGGCACTTGGTGCAGTTTTTCGTTGTTGCGAGTTGGGGGGCGACTCGCAAACGCTCCTATATCTTACGATGCCAAGTTTCCTTTGCTGTTGACGAAACGCTCCCAATTTGTGCAGAGCTACGTCCGGCATCTGCACCACACAAATTTTCATGTCGGTCCTCGAGCACTTGTGAGCATCCTACGACAGCGTATTTGGACCATAAACGCTCAGGAACTCTGCAGTCAGACAGTTCGATCGTGTGTGCGCTGTTTTAAATACAAGCCCCGACTGATGACTCAAATTATGGGAAATCTTCCTGCAGAAAGACTCCGTGCTCTCCACCCATTTGCAATATGTGGCGTTGATTTTTGTGGCCCTGTTTATACGACATTGAAAATACGAGGAAGGCCCCCATATAAGTCCTACATTGCCTTATTTCGCGAGAGGCTCGAGGAGCAGGCGGACGCGATTCGCGAATTCGCATCAAAAAGCGGATGCGAATTTGCGTTCACACCCCCTCGGGCTCCGCAAATGGGCGGACTATGAGAGGCAGGTGTGAAAACTTTCAAGCACCTACTCCTACGAGCGGTGGGCAGTGCACTCCTCAACGCAGAAGAGCTGGGGACAGTCCTCGTCGGAATCGAGGCCATAATGAACTCGCGGCCCCTCGGAGCTCTCAGCCAGGACCCAAGCGACGGAGAGGCACTCACTCTACGACAGGCGGGCCCCTCGTCGCAGCACCAGCACTGCGGACCCCGGACCAGGCGGGTCTCAGCTGCTTGCGGCGATGGCGGCTTGTCTCGTCAGCCAAGCAAATGTTTTGGCGGCGATGGTCCTGGGAGTATGTGCTGGGCCTCCAAATCCGAGGAAAGTGGCACCACGAGCAGGAAAACATCAAGGAGGGACAGCTCGTCATCGTGGCAGAGGACAACCTGCCGCCTCAACAGTGGCTACTAGGACGGATCGACGCGACGCACGCAGGGGAGGACGGCATGGTCAGGGTCGTCGATCTTAGACGGAGCGATGGAGCCATCTTCCGAAGGGCGATCCACAAGCTGGCGCCGCTTCCAGGATGTTGAAGCCGTGGAGGCGTTCAACGGGGCCGTTGTTGGCTGAATTCATAATTTTGAAGTTTAGTGTAGTTAGTTTAGGGCGAAGGCGACAGCGCAATAAAGCTCTCTCGCGCTCTTCGCGAATTCGCCTCGCCTTCGCCAACCTTAGCATAAGCTAGGCTAAGCTAAGAAATATAGATTACTCGCATTTTTTGAATTCGAAGCGACGCATCAATTTTTCGTTCGTGCCAAGTCTTGCCACCACATCTCGGTTTTAGTTAATTTAATTTTTAATAAACTAATTAAAAAATTCACTTGCAAACAACTTATGCAAATAAATCTCAATATCGGAATATGTAATGCTAATGGCATTTCTAACCATGTACATTAAATTTTTAAACTTACAAACCCGAAGGGAAGCGAGCTTTATAAATGCATATGAGCCAATAAATTTGCAAGTCTTTCGACAGGAAATCCAACATACTGACCTCCCGACAGCCGCAAAATTCCGGACTTGTTGGATTTTATAGTTTATTCTGGAATTCCACAATCACACATGAATGTTACCGAAAATTTTGACCTTAGCTCTGATCATTCTCCAATAATAGCAACATCTAGCGCTTTAGCTTGTATGCATACAAACCATATAAAATAATCGCAGCAACTACAAACATAAATGCGTTCAAAAACCATCTTGAATAAAATGTAAGTTGCAATTTGTCTTAAAAAACTGGCGACGACAAAAAACAGCAGCAATACATACAGCGAGCTACATATCTTCAACTTCTGCAACTAACTGCCAATAAACTAGCCCACCATTTATAGCAACTGAGATCGGGTCAATGATACAGAATAAACAGAATTTGAAAAACCACGGCAGGAAAGCAGATATCCTGCTGACAAGCGATTGTATAACAAAGCAACATCAGATCTCACTTATCTTAGAAGTCTAGACCCTTAATCATCAAACTATGAATATAATCTGTGGAAGGCAACAAAATATCTCAAAAGACCGGCTAAGAGAAGCACAGTTGTTAAGAACAACAACGGAGAGTGGTGTAGATCTGATGACAAGTTAGCTGAAGCTTTTGCGCATCACTTGCATTCTGTATTTCTGTATTTTAGCCAAATGATATTGTTAACGAAACTGCATAGAGATATTGAGAGATTTTTAGTTTCGAGTAGGTTTTTAGTTTCTTATACAAGTGAACGAAGTTTTAAATTAAATCAAGAATTTAATTAACAAAAAAGCGCCCGGCCCGACTTACTATCAAAATGCATTCGTCTGTTAACAATTATATTTAATGCGATCATAAGGCTAGAAAATTTTATAACTGAATGGAATTGTGCTGAGGTGGTGGTGATTTTAAAGCCGAAGAAACCGGAAACTGAATTATCGTCGTACCGTTCCATAAGCTTCTTGTCAACATTTTCTAAGGTATTCGAAAAAAAATCCTTTACGAGAATTTTGCCTATTTTGGACAAACATCTATCTATCTAGCTATCATTCTCAAATACCAGTTTGGTTTCAGGAGAGGGAATGGAACCCCAGAGCAGTGCCATAGAGTAATAAATGAAAGCGTGTTTCAACTATGGATAATAAAAGAAAATCCGCATAGGTCTGTGCAGAGACCATTTGCATTAAGAGCTGGAAACTGCCCAGAAGTCAGATTTAATAACTCACCTGTTCCGCAGAGTGACAATGTTAAATATCTTGGCAGCTTGATCGCAGGCTTACATGAAACAACCACATAAAGGCAAAGAGAGAACAACTAACTAAAAAAGCAAACAAAATGACCTGGCTGCTGGGTCGAAATTCACAAATAAGCGTTCAAAACAAAATACTTCTATATAAAGCGATTCTCAAGCCAGTATGAACGTACGGCATACAACTGTCGGGAACAGCCAGCAACTCTAACATAGAGATCCTCCAGAACTTCCAGTCTGAAATTTTAGGAAGATTGGTTAATTCTCATTTTAATGTGACCAACGCAAATATTCATAAAGACTTTAAAATCCCATTTGTGAAAGTTGAAATGAGAAAACACCGTCTAGCACATGGTAGAATTATACAAGGTAGTCTCGTCGGCAAAAGCACTCCCCTATTCATTACTCACAACAAGTGCAAGTGAGAGGAGTCTGCGTAGTAAGTGCGAGTGAAACGACAAAAGAGCTTTTAGTTTAGCGCTTAGATGGTCCATGGGGGTTAAATTGTTCATACATAGTAAAAAGAGTTGAAGTGTTTTATAACTTAATTTTTAATAGTTTGGAATTTGACATTAATCTTTGTTTTTGTTTTTGTAAAGCTATTTTTTTGTTTAAATTCTTAATTTTAAAATATATCCGAATCTTAAAGTAAAATTTTTTATATCTAAATTAATGTTTATGTTCTTAGCAGAACGACATCGCACACAAGGGTTAAAAGTAACAAAAAAAATCGTCCGCACACAACCTTTCTGTTTGACAAACACGAACGCACTGAAAATAAGCCGAACGGTTAGGCAGCCGACGAGACTACCTTGTATAATTGTATCATGGTCTAGCACACATTGACAAATTACACAGCTTTGAAAATACCCTAGCAATCTTGCAGATAACAGCTTAGAAACTAGAAGGCTTAAAAAAACATGTTCTTGGTCTCCAGTACTAATAAAACTGTAAATTGTACATAATATAATAGTAAGCTTTATTGAAAGCTTTGTATTACTGTAAATATTATTGTTAAAAAATTTACTCATTGTTTATAGACAGATTGTAAATAAAATAAAAAAAATATATATATATATATAAATAGAAGCACGGTTCTTAAGCTCAGTTGCAATAATGTCCATAAGACGACAGATTAGTTTATCCAAAAGGCATTACCTTGAATCCATAAAAAGGTTAGTTTGGCACTGTGAATGCGGTTAAGTCTCTACTAGATTCCTTTAAATTTATTCGCCAAAATGCATGCCCAAGGTCTAATGAAGTTATGAATAACATTTTAGGTTATCATTATAGAATTCCGTTAATTTTTGGCTGTGGATAGGCATATATAATTTTAACTGCGTTTACCTTACGAGAGTCTAGGCATATTGGAAACTTATTACCTTTTTGTACTGTAAGGATGTTTCTACGCCCGGGGTGATCCTCAGCGGTCCAGAGTCCCACTCAGAATTTTTATAATTTAAGATGCCAGAACATAAGGATGCTAATAATTTTGGTGGGTCTTGGAAGGGTCAAGTGGACAGGGATAGGGGATGAGAGGAGCCACTCCAGCGGCGGGACTTCTACCTCTTAAACCAGTCGCGCGGCTCGGCAGATTCCAGCAACCGCCTTCCCCAACGCACGACCGGAATTAGCCATGCCCATGCCAATTATGCCCTAGCCCGCGCCCGGAATGATTCAGCAGGAACGGGATCCTACTCTCCTCCCACCTTAACCCCAAGCCCGGAATTCTCATTATTTATTCCTTTATTTTTTAATCCTTACCTTTGCCACGCTTACACACATACCCCATTATTTTATGGAGGCGGTGTTGGTTCCTAGTGGCATGACACCAACTCGTGGGTGTTGATCGCGGGGTTGACGTTGATGAGTCACTCCTTGCTAGTTTAAAATGAAGTATCCAGAGCTTTCCTGGGCGGCGTGGCCGTGAGCTTGTTCTGACATCGGTCTTGGCGGCAGCGCTGCCCGATCCCTTAAGCTTCCCGTTCCTATTCCTAGTCGTCCCTAGGAACGGAAACCTCGGCCCGATCTCGGGTGGCTGCACGCCTGTTTCGTGTTGGCTCTGCCCGGGTCGGTTTGATCGGGATGTTGGCTCTGCCGCGATGATGGCTATGCCGTGTTGGCTCTGCCGAGTATATGGCGCTGTCGTGTGTTGGCACTGCCGATGCTAGCTCTGCCGTTCGTGTGTCGGCTAGATCGTGTGTTGGCCTTTGTATGGCTCTGCCATTCGTTCAATATTCTCATTTATCTATTATTTTCTGAGTCTGCACTCAATCTAGAAATTTGTTGTGTAAGTTCTGTAATGGTAACAATCATTTGCTCTAGTTGTAAATTATATCGACGTTCCATTCCATTTATTAATCTTTGTTCCGCTGAAGCTTTATTTCTGTTGCCTTCTGAATCAGAGTTATTGTCCATAGGTTTACCTGGCTCGGCAACTGCTCTTAAATCTAATTAAGTTGGTATTGTTTTCTTTTCTTTCTTTTGACCCTTTGTAAATAACAATTTTCGATCGGAATCATCTCCATTATTGATGTCTATATCTTGACTTGAAAAATATTCTAAAAGACTATTTCGCGTAAACTCTGGCTACAAACTGGCCACGAAAAATTATTATTACACTGTCTACAAAATGTATTTAAACACCTAGTAATTAATCTTAAATCCAGTTGCATTATTGGTAAGGAATATATCTCACAATTATTCTCATTCACTTGCAAGTTCCCCTCATGGGCCACCATGAATAGTTGTGTCCCCTTGTAAAGCTAACAAGAGGTCATTGTATGAGGCGTTCCCAGGCAAGATCAAACACTTATAGAATATATTCAAGCTTTATAATTTGACTATGTCTATGTACAAGAGCTTGTGCGTATAAGTAATTAAATAACAGCGTTAAATCGGCGACGTGTGTTCAGCGGCGCTCGCAATGGCAGACTGTTCGTTTTTTCTCCTCCGTTCTCTCTCGTATGCACTGTCCAGTAACGAGCGTCCGATTAGCTGAACGCCGCTCTCCAGCACAATGGGACCAGCGGCAAGCCGAACATGCCGCCCGTCACTGCTAGACCGAGCATGAAACATCTCCGCTTGTCCGGTTCCATCCTGATGATAGGTGGGAAAAAATCTACTTGGACGTTGATGCACTAAGGTCAGTACATTCAAGTGGCACGTATGACACCAGGCACGTGCCTGTTTGGGTTAGGTGGTAGTAGACGCGATGGAAAATATAGGACAGAATACGAGGAAAATTGAACTACCGGCGTGCTGCCAGATTATTAGCTTGCATGCTTACTAAGTTTGTTAGTATTAAAGATTTTAATTTGGGAAGGGTATCTACGTTAGAGATTAGTGTGTACAAATCATTATAATTTGCACATAACACCCATGCAATTTAAAGGAGGTTCTACAGTGGCGCAACACTAATGGGATATAGGATCTAGTAGTTCTATATGGTACATGGAAATTAAGCTGACTCAACAAGTCAGCACTTTCCTCATTACCATGGATAAGGTTAAAAATAAAGGTTATACCTAGCATCGTTCTACAATTGGCTAAGAACGGTAAGCTTATTAAAAGGAGTCTATTAGAGTAGGAACGTAAGCTTTGGCTTGCATCCCAATTTAAACCGCGTAGAGCGATAAGCAAAAAGATCTTTTGAACCGACTCGATGCTATTACTATAAACGCCGTACTGAGGGCTCCAAACCCAGCATCCATATTCAAAGATGGGACGATCTTAAGAGGTATATAAGGATTTAGTGACATACGGGTCATTGAATTCCTTCGACCACCGTTTAATAAATCCATGCACACCCCTGTCTCTATTAACATAGACAAAATATCATCGATAAAGTCAAGGTTAGGATCCAAGCGGACGCCAAAATCATCTACTAAATTAATTAATTCTTTCCACAGAGTTGGAAGCTTGGGATCGGCATGAGAGAATCTCATAAGTTTGAATTTAGAGCCGTTTAATAAGTTTACGCGGCAGTATGTTTGAAAATAATTAAGATCTGTTTTTAAGTCCGACTGGCAGAGCCGTCCTTGTATTGCACGCAAAGCTTGACGTCATCAGCTTACATTGAACATTGTGTGTGGAGCTGGAGTCAGATTCATGAGCTTCCGCTCTTTATTATTATAAGATCAAAGCTGACACTTATTAACTGTACTCAAGCTAAACGTGGCCGGCAAGCCGGCCGCTCGTCAGACCAAAGTCCTGACACTAGCAAAAATAGCATAACTCACCATACCATGGGTTCCAGCCACGGCCCCTAAAGGCGTTTATGCTAAATTTTCACTCTAGGGTGATTCAATAATCACCCAAGAGTTATACCGACTTATGACTACTCATTAATCGTATTAACTTACACCCTAGATTTTTTATTTTTATGTCGGCTCAACTCTTTAGTAAACCACTGCGGCTTTTTCGAGCTTGGCAGATAATATAACGGAACACATTCAGTAAAAAATGAATTCATGGCATTTCAAAAAATATCCACGGCAACTGCCTTGTCAGTGCACATGTATAGATCTGACCAATTGAAGTCGTATATAAAATAATTCAGCCGTTCAAAGTCCGTCTTGCGAAAACAGAGGACTTTTTTGGCTGGACGGTCAGGTATATTCTGTACGTCAGACCCAATATTAAAAGTCACATCGAAAGTTGAATGATACCGATCTTCGGGCGGCGTCAGAGGCGCCACCTTATTTTAACTGACTCTCGCAGGATCAGAGACGAAACAAAGATCAAGCAAGCGCTGTAAGGAATTTCGCACATGGTTGACTTGAGACAGCGAAATGTCAAACAAGTCAGCAATAAAGTCATGTTGTGTAGGTGTATGGAGAGCATTGGTGGAATTATTTGAGCACCAAATAGCACCAGGGATATTAAAATCGCCTAGGACTTCCAACTGGTCTCTATCCAAAAGTCTACTGGAAACCATCTGAATAGCGGAAAGGTGATTCCAATAAATAGGAAGTTCCGACAGTGGAGGTATGTAGGAACAGGTAATAAAAATGGAGCTACCTTTGATAGATAGCTTCACACAGAGGAATTCAACATCGTTGCATTCCTCGAAGGTTAATAATTCTGACGTGAGTGAGGAGTCCACCGCTATTAGAACTCCACCCCCGCGTCTGATAGGGCGATCTAGCCGATATACTGTGAACACAGTTAAAAAAACTTCGGAGCTCAGAATCTCCGGCTTTAACCAGGTTTCTGTGAGCACAATAACCTGAGATGCAAACGAAAGGCTATCAGAATACAAGTTAGAAAGCTTACTACGTAAGCCTCTTGCATTCTGATAGGAAATACCTAGGGTGTAGGTTAGTTTTTTGGGTTGGGATTGAAATTGGATTGGTGTGATCAGGCCTGGGAAGAGTTATTCCTACAGGCCGCTTTTTCTTTTTCTTCGCCTCGAATTCCTTAACAACTATGTACTCTGGCCAGAAGTTGGGAGAGCAAATAGTGTTAAAGAGCTCGTTAGGGAAATTTATTTTTCTTGGACGTTGATGCACTAAGGTCAGTACATTCAAGTGGCCCGTATGACACCAGGCACGTGCCTGTTAGGGTTAGGTGTTAGTAGGCGCGATGGAAAATATAGGACAGAATACGAGGAAAATTGAACTACCGGCGTGCTGCCAGATTGTTAGCTTGCATGCTTACTAAGTGTGTTAGTATTAAAGATTTTAATTTGGGAAGGGTATCTACGTTAGAGATTAGTGTGTACAAATCATTATAATTTGCACATAACACTCTAAAAGGTTCATGCAGTTCAAAGAAGGTCCTACAGTGGCGCAACACTAATGGGATATAGGATCTAGTGGTTCTA
The DNA here is from genome assembly GCF_035046125.1 of Drosophila serrata. Classification (NCBI taxonomy): domain Eukaryota; kingdom Metazoa; phylum Arthropoda; class Insecta; order Diptera; family Drosophilidae; genus Drosophila; species Drosophila serrata. The sequence goes on along the minus strand of NW_028256932.1, from coordinate 648,080 downwards.
CATGGTACATGGAAATTAAGCTGACTCAACAAGTCAGCACTTTCCACATCACCATGGATAAGGTTAAAAATAAAGGTTATCCCTAGCATCGTTCTACGATTGGCTAAGGACGGCAAGTTTATTAATAGGAGTCTACTAGAGTAGGAAGGTAATCTTTGGTTTGCATCCCAATTTAAACCGCGTAGAGCGAAAAGTAAAAAGTTCTTTTGAACCGACTCAATGCGTTTACTATGGACGCCGTACTGAGGGCTCCAAACGCAGCATCCATATTCTAGGATAGGACGAACTAAGGAAGTATATAAGGATTTAGTAACATAGGGGTCATTGAATTCCTTCGACCACCGTTTAATAAATCCAAGCACACCCCTGGCTCTATTCACCATAGACGAAATATGATCAATAAAGTCAAGTTTTGGGTCCAAGCGGACGCCCAAATCGTCAACTGTATTAATTCTTTCCAAAGAGCAGCCGTTCAGCGTGTAAGTAGCAAGCTTAGGAGCGACACGAGAGAATGTCATTAGCTTGCATTTCGAGCCATTTAAGTTTAATAAGTTTACACGGCACCAAGTTTGAAAATTATTAAGATCTGTTTGTAAATCCGACTGGCAGGCAACGTCATTGTATTGCACGCAAAGCTTGACGTCATCCGCGTACATAAGTACTCTGGAGTTAGTCAAGACTTTGGGCAGGTCATTTATGAACAATGTAAACAATAAGGGTCCCAAATGGCTTCCTTGCGGGGCACCAGATGTAACCCTTAGAACATTGGATAAATTAATCTTAAAGAGGACCTTTTGCGTCCTGCCATTCAAATAACTTGAGATCCAATCACTTGGAAAACCCATTGAATCGAGTTTTCTAACAAGGAGAGAATGGTTAACAGAGTCAAATGCTTTACTGAAATCAGTATAGATTACATCTGTCTGACAATTATTATGGAAGCCCTTTATAATATAGGAAGAGAGCTCCAAAAGATTTGTTGTAGTTGATCTTCGCTTAAAAAAACCATGTTGACATGGAGAAATAACCGATCTACAAAGGTGCTGTAAGTGAGGGGTGATAATGTTTTCAAATAATTTAGGGATGGCCGACAACTTAGAGATTCCTCTATAATTGCTGGCATCCAATTTGCTACCTTTTTTGTGGAGAGGAATAATAAACGATTCCTTCCAAATAATGGGAAAGTGGGAGGTTTCCAAGGACAAGGTAAACCATTTCAGAAGGGGATACCACAGGGCGTCACACAATACCTGAGCACACAGCCAGGAATTCCGTCGGGACCTTGCGAATAAACTGGCTTGACACGATGAAGATCTAAACGGAGAGAGCTTTCGTTTAGGCTAGGACAGAAAATTAAGTTTGATTTGGGTATGTCGTAGGAATAGGTCTGGTGTAGATACGACGAGCTAGAATAGGTTGTTTGAAAAAACTGCGAAAATAGATCGGCTATTGCCTGATCATTATTTGCGGTAGTATTTTCAAATATAAGCGAGGAAGGATTTGTTTTAGGTTTACGTTTAGTGTTAACGAAATTATAAAACTGTTTTGGGTCCTGTGAGAACTGGGCCCTACAACGAGTTAAATAGTTTTTATAACACTGCGCGTTCAGCACGGTAAAGTTTGACCGAGCTGATAAATAAAATGAAAGGGCAGATTGAGAACCGGTGATTTTAAATTTAGCGTACAGTCTAGATTTTTTATTTTTAAGTCGGCTCAACTCTTTAGTAAACCACGGCGGTCTATTCGAGCTTGGCGGATAATATAACGGAACACATTCAGTAAAAAATGAATTCATGGCACTGTAAAAAATATCAACGGCAACTGCCATGTCAGTGCACATGTATAGATCAGACCAATTGAACTCGTTTATAAAATTATTCAACCGTTCAAAGTCCGTTTTGCGAAAACATAGGACTTTATTGGCTGGACGATCAGAAATATTCTGTACGTCACACCCAAAATCAAGAGTCACATCGAAAGTTTGATGATAAGGATCTTCGGGCTGCGTCAGAGGCGCCATCCTTGCTAAACTGACTCTCGCAGGATCAGAGACGAAGCAAAGATCGAGCAAGCGCTGTAAGGAATTTCGAACATGGTTGACTTGAGACAGCGAAATGTCAAACAAGCCAGCGATAAAGTCATGTTGTGTAGGTGTATGGAGAGTATTGGTGGAATTATTTGAGCACCAAATAGCACCAGGGATATTAAAATCTCCTAGAACTACCAACTGGTCTCTATCCAAAAGTCTACTGGAAACCATCTGAATAGCGGAAAGGTGATTCCAATAAATAGGAAGTTCCGACAGTGGAGGTATGTAGGAACAGGTAATAAAAATGGAGCTACCTTTGATAGATAGCTTCACACAGAGGAATTCAACATCGTTGCATTCCTCGAGGGTTAATAATTCTGACATGAGTGAGGAGTCCACCGCTATTAGAACTCCACCCCCGCGTCTGATAGGGCGATCTAGCCGATATACCGTGAACACAGCTGGAAAAACTTCGGAGCTCAGAATCTCCGGCTTTAACCAGGTTTCTGTGAGCACAATAACCTGAGATGCAAAAGAAAGGCTATCAGAATACAAGTTAGGAAGCTTCTGATAGGAAATACCTAAGGAGTAGGTTAGTTTTTTGGGTGGGGATTGGAAGACGTAGAAGGTGCAGTGGTAATTTCAGGCCTGGGAAGAGTTATTCCTACAGGCCGCTTTTTCTTTTTCTTCGCCTCGAATTCCTTAACAACTATGTACTCTGGCCAGAAGTTGGGAGAGCAAATAGTGTTAAAGAGCTCGTTAGGGACATTTATTTTGAAAGATGAAATGTCCCTTGCGTAAGAAAATTTGAACTTTTCCACCTTTATCTTAATTTTTCGGCTCTGGGTTTGCCTTGTATAAAGGCGAGAACATCTTCCGATGTTTGATCAGGGGAGAGCCGCGAGACAAAAATATGTCTCGTCGGTGAAAGCGCTATAAGGGCTTTTGGCAAGGCAGATTAGTTATCTGCCGTGCCATTGTCGGCCGGTATTCCGGGCCTATCACCCTGGGCAGATATATCATTAATCACGGGACTTTGAGGGGTCAATATTTGCGACACCCCAGGGGACAAAACAGAAATCACCGGCGGGCACTCCCGCTGCACATTCGGGTACCGAATCTTTTCTAGCGCTCGATCTCATCACTCTTGGAATTAATGCTGAGGTCGAGGGCTGTGCCGAGGGAGGCTGCTGCTGAGGGCCCGTTGCAGGTAGTTGGGGTCCGTCTACATGCTGCCCACCAAAAGCAGTTTTTTTGCGCCTAGGAGACTCATTTAATAGCGTAAGGCTATTAAATTGGGTGTCTAGCGCCAAATGCCCTTAAAACCGCTTTTGGTTTGCCGCATGAAAGACGTCATCTCCCTTTCTAAATCGCGACGGGCCTCACAACAGTAACGCAGGCCGATGTTTTTTTTTACATCGTCCACCGTCCGAGCTGCAACTCCTATACACTTGGCGTGCATGACGTTGTCGCACACCCAGCAGGCGATTGTAAGGTCACCTGCAGCAATTGTCTTTTTGCAGGTTTTGACGAAACAGACAATATTTACGGACATTATAAGGACTTACCACTGTACTTGTACTTGGAAAAAAAACAATAGAGCTATGAAGAAAGAAGGGAAGAGTCACAGCGAGAGCGAGAGAGCGGGGGAGCGTATGAGATTAGATAAGAAAGAAGTGCAGCGGCACAGCTAAAGCGAGAGAGTGGGAGAGCGTGGGAGATCAGTAGATATCAAAAACGTTTAGCTGTTGCGACGGCGCAAACAAAAGCTGAACGAAGAGGGCACAACAAGGAATGCAAAATATGCAAAAGCTAGCACTAGCAGCACAACTAAATTGGGAAATAAAACCAATTAGATACACAAATTAAAATAGTTGCATGCACACGCGAAGTGAATCGGAAGTTATAAACACAAATTAGAAAATTTAAGTTAACTCCTGTGGTTAGACCGCTTACTGACCGCTTTAACTGACCCTCTTTGGTTTCAAGCAACCCGGACTAACGCTTCCGTCCCTGGGTGCAATTCGACGACACGCCCCATTAGCCACATGACAAGGTCGTTGAGCTGAAATTCCTCAGTCTCCTGACGCCACTGGGGCCTCTGCTGCAAAAGGGCTAGCCAGTCTCGACTCTAAGCCTTGTATAAATGCCGTATCATCGATTGCTGAACTAGAAACTGATCCACGAAGGACTTGGACTGGGGTCGATATTCGGGGGCACCAGCATGGAGTTCCCAATCAGAAAATCAGCCGGCATGAGCACCTCTAGGTCGTCAGCATCAGCAGTGAGAGGGCAAACCGAGAGCTTAAGCACGCTTCTATGCGTATGAGTACTCTTTATAGGTGAGCCGTCGATCCGCAATGACCCTCTTAAGGTGATGTTTCACCGACTTCACGTTAGCCTCCCACAGCCCGCCAAAATTGGGCGACTAAGGAGTTTTAAAACGCCAGGTGGTCTGCTGCGAAGCGAGCTTGAGAGCTATGAGCTTCTCATTATCCTCCTGAAGTTTACTATAAAATGCCTTCATCGAATTGTCCGCGCCGACAAAGTTGGTTCCGTTGTCACTTTATATATGTTGAACCATCCCTCGCCGACCGATAAACCTAAAAAAAAATACTCCGTGGTGAGGCCTTTCACCGCTTCTAATTGCACTGCTTTTGTGGCCAGGCAAATGAAAACGGCGATATATCCTTTGTAAAAGGTAGTTCCTCGCAACCACGCTGCCTTCAGCTCTATAGCGCCTGTGTAATCAACTGCAGTCGCCAGGAATGGTCGACTAGGGGAGTACACTCGGTGAATCGGAAAATCTCCCATAAGCTGCATCGACGTGATTGGCCTGGTCCGAAAGAACCTCACACATTTCCGTTAAACTGTTTGAACTGCACGTTTTCCTGTCTGTTAGCACCACCATGCAGAGTCAAGAAATGCGAGTAGCGTATTACCAGTTGCAGAAAATGATAAGAGCTTGGAAGGATTATTGGATGACGACGCTCGTGCGACAGCCCATAATGGCGCAACCACCGATCTCAGCGGGACCGCGTGGTGAACGCGTACTTTGTCCTCCTTCGCCTCTAGCACGGCATCATTCACGTCGACCTGACCGACCTCCGTCGCAGGCCAGTTACCTTGACTGCGTGTAGTTGAAGTTCATTAGTTCACCCGGAAGTAGCCCTCTTGTCGCACAGCCCGCTGGGTTCTCGCTATTCCCTACATGACCCCATTGCGATGGCGAAGAATGATCCAGAATAGAAGCGACCTTATTAGCGACGAAAGTCTTCCATCTATTTACGTCCCCGTAGAGCCAATGCAGAAGAATTGTAGCATCCGTCCAGTAAAAGGTCTGGATTGGGAGGTCATTTATCCACCAGGCCGCTGTTAAACATTTCACCAACTTGATGGCCAGCACGGCACCACTCAGCTCCGTCCTAGGTATGGACAAGGGTTTCGTAGGAGTAACCTTGTATTTTGCGAGCAACAATAAGACGTAGCACGTTCCATCCTCGTACTGGAGTCTTAGAAAAGTCGCAGCTGCATAGGATATTGAAGACTCGTCACAAAATGCGTAAAGCTGAGCCGAAACGATGTTTCCAAGAGAATAATGAATCCACCGCTGAATACTTCTATCGCCAAACCTAAACAATCCGTCCCGAAATGCTTGCCACCGTTCCGCAAGCGCATCAGGAACCTCGTCGTCCCAGTCCAGAGTTGCCGGCGTCCCGTCGGCATGTGTTTTCTTGGCCATGGTTATATCCATCAGAATTAACTTTCCCGAGATAAGATCATCCTTTTGGTAGAGCTAGCTGGAATCTCAAAATTGACCTGAAATTTGAAGCAGTCCTTATTTGGGAGCTAATACATTTCTAGCGCCTTGATAGAATCCGTAGTGTCCCAGTTTAAAGGTGTCTGACTGCACTGATGCTCTAACTGAGTAGAGAGCAAAATACTCGCTTCATTGCTGAACCATTTTCGCAACTCCATGCGCGCGGATTTTATTGCACCCGCTATATGGGTCCTCTTCCGTCTATTCTACCGTATGTCCTCCGGAAAGAATGTCGTCCACGTATACCTCATTCATCAACACTTCCGCCGCCTTAGGAAACGAACGGCGTTCATCCTTCGCTAGTTGTTGGATGACCCTGATGGCCGTGAATGGCGCAGAAGCCGTTCCAAACGTAAGCGTCGATAAAGCATAAACGTAGATCAATCCTTTCGCCGCCCGCCATAAAATTCGCTGATATTGGGCGTCTTCCGGGTGCACATCAATACAGCGATAAATATTTTGTACATCTGCCGTGAAAACGAAACGATATTTCCGCCAATTGAGTATGACTGCCGACATGTCGTTTTGAAGAGTAGGCCCAGTCCAAAGAATGGCGTTTACGACCTTCCGTTGCTGAAGTATTCCTTACTAATCTGCTGTCACTGCCCACAGCCGGCGCTATTTGCTCGAGCGCAAAGTATTCCTCGATCTCCTCCACATATTTGCCCACCGTTCTGGACTGCTCGATAGACGTCTTTTCAATTGTAGGAACCGATTCAACGCCATTTGATGCGATCTCCCTAGGACCATGGTTGCGAACAGATAGGTTTTAAAAGGCAACCGCACTACATAGCGGCCATCTGCTCGACGTACGTAAGTCCTTTGAAGGAGCACCCGAGGTCCCCCTCCGTTAACGTAGGGCGGTCTGGAACTGACTCTATCTCACAGAAGCGCTTCAGCCATGCCTCGGTGTCCAAAAGCACTCGATGACAGCGCAACTGGGTTGATTCCCTCACGCCTTCTGTACGTCCAGATAGGATCCATCCGAAGTGCGTATTCTGAGCCATGGGCTCGCCGGGTAGTCCGATCCTGGTGTCTGAAAACATGATTTGTGCCAACATTTTTACTGCCAGAATGATGATCTGCCAACGAGAGCCCTCGAATATGATCCCAGCGCTGTGGTGCGAAGCTAAGACTCGGCAGACAGGAAGTAACCGAATGCTGAATCAACCTCTAAAGAAAAAATTGGGTTAATAATAGTGCCGACTTTGAATCTGACTGTAGACTTGCAACGACGACCAACCCCGGGACCGACCCCAAAAATAGACGCTCGGGTGCCAGCCTGCTTCAGAAGCAGGGACTGCACGACGTGCTCCGACACTATGGTCGCCGCAGATCCTTGATCAATAAGAGCATTAATGACGGCGTGTAGGCCGTTGACCGGTTTTCGTACGATGATACGAGCAGTGGCGAGAAACAAATTTCTCGAAGAGACCTTCGACGAACTTGCCGAATGGCATCTGTAAGATGCGCTTGGGTTTAGATCCGACATTGGACGCCGGCTTTGCTGAGATATGTTCTCCATGGCCGCAGGTGCACTAAGATGTGGAGTTGAAGGCTGCACCGGCTGCGCCGGTGCGTGGCTCAACGGTTGGGTATGAGCCATTACTGGGAAATGCCACAGCGTGTGATGGCACTGCCCACAGACTTGGCAGCTCTTATTGCTGGTGGCTCGTGACAGTGCATGCGACTTGCCCAAATAGTTATTTATTTTTATTTATTTACTTATTTATAAAGTAAATAGCAATGACTGTCATTCTTAATTACCTCTCTTGAACGCGGCGGAATGCAGCCAGGCAAATATTGACCGTGCTTAACATCAACCTAATTATTTCAGTACTGTCCTTTTGCAGCCTCGGCAGAGCTTAGATAGCGTTCATGTGGTGAGAAAAGACGAGACGAGGATTATTTTACCTTTAAATCAACTTTCCCCAAGAAACGGCGTAGTTGGACTCCGTAAGCTGCATTTGTCGGACGCCATTATCGCGTCCTAGTGGCAACGACTCTTTGAGAAAGTGAAACCGTTGCACATTACTCTATTGTTGTTGTGTATGCTGTGTATGCTAATGAAGGCGTCATAAAATCCTGACCAACTCGCACACTCACCGGAGAACCTGGGAACTGCCATCTGTGGTATGTTCAGTCGCACTTCCGGGTCGGCCACCCCACCTGTTGCAGGCGGCGGTGCAGGAATCACGGATCCAAGTTAGTCCTCCGCGATGGCGCAATAGGCGTCCATGTAGCGCTCTTCGAATTGTTTTCTTTACTTTACTTACTTTACCGAGGGAAAATTAAAATTTTTAAGTTTGTCGGCTTATATCGTCGAAACTACTGACCAAATCGAAAAAATTTGAGAAAAAAAAGGAATAGATCAATTTTTTAGCATTCATTTGAAAACACCAAATTTAAGTAAATTCAATACATGAATATGGAGTTATGGAAATACAAATTTAAAAATTTTCCAAAGTCATCTGACATTATATAAAATATAATCTGAAATTGCAAATATACGCAGCTGAAACTTACATATCTTTTAAAAAACAGTATAATAAACTAAAAAACAAACATCCCATACTTTGGAGGTACTTGTAGGGAATTTTATAGCTCTACAAGTTCTAGTACAAAAAGATGTTAAGCAGTTGATGAGTATATTGCAATAGCCTCTAAGCCGAATTAGGATATTTTTGGTGAATTATGGCCTTAGTATATAAAAGAGTCTGGACAATATACAAAAAAATTAGTTACAAATGATATGCACATTATAATATGCAATAATCTGAAAGTATTAAATTTCACTACAAAACACTTTAAAGACTTTCAGCCCTTATATATGTATGTATCATTAAAATAATGTAATATTACATATTGGACAGCATAGATTACTTAATTTACGTGACAATCGTGTTTAAAAAAAGTTCAAATTCACATTTTTATTTTTTGAATTTTTTCCTCAAATTGACCACTGTGCGGCGCCTTTTTATCGTCGTTTCCTTTCCCGTGCTTCGAGAGGCCGGGAATAAGCGCAGAAGAAGATCGTCTCGTAAATTCCGCCATTGCTGTGCCTGTGTGTCGCAGTTTTCCTTTCAGGCAATTCGCCGAGCCGACTTGCAAACCTAACACAGCTGCGATCTACCGCATTTATTTCGAGTTTTCACTTGCAAGTTGATAATAATGTAAAGAAAGTCATTACCGTCTGTTGCAAATTTGACCTTAGCAAACTCTAGTATTTCTTCTACCTTCAAAAATAAGTTATTTTCTGTTCTAAAAATATCTTCTACAGTTGTGGTTTCTGTTGTTGTAAATACAAATAAATTTATTAAGTTTAATTTCACCCATGTAATGGCGTAAATTATATTAGTTATTTCCTTTTAACAATTGTATTTTATACTTTAGAATATTTGCTTTCCCATTTTGAATTTCATCCGTGGTCTGAGCGACTTTAAGCATTGATTGATTTTTTTATTAATTAATCAATTGACTACTACTTGTCTGTTTATAATTGGTTATTTATGTTTTTGGCGTTCCTGACAGTCGTTTTAACGCAGTACTTATTTCCTCTATTGCCTTTTTTTTTTCTTTTTCGAGTTTGGAGTCCACGTGTTTAGCTGTCTTAAATCGTAAGAAAGAAATTAATATTGAATCGGATGTTTTCTCTTTCGTTTGTGATATTCTTTTTTTTTAATTAAATTATATATATGTATTTTCGCCGGAATCGTTCAGAGCCTTTAGAAATTTGTCAGACGTTTAGAAAGGGGAAGGAAAAATATGGTACATATAGGATATGGGACTGGAGTAATGTGATCCCTCTTTTCCTCAATGTCATTTATTGAACTTGGAATTGTCCTTTTTGAAAAATATTTCTTTAGGTCTGTCTTTCGTTACTGAGTGTATGGGTTTATAATATTCTTGAACTGACTTAAAAAGTAAGTCTGTAAATATCATGCTCGCATTAGTGTTGAATGGAATCTCTCTATTTGCCTATACTCGTCGATGAATACGAGGCCGTTGTGTGTACTAATATCTTAAGTTGGTCTTCTAGCATAAACCTAGCTGCATCCGACCGTAGTGCTCGTTCATTATCCATTACTATTAATTTCGGCATACCAAAAGCAATAAGCATATCTCTTAATGGATTGTTTATGTGTTCAGATGCACTTGACTCTTAAATTTTCTACTTGGGCATACTTAGAGAATTTATCGCTACCTGTAAGTACGCTGTGTTATTGGACATTGATGCGGTCAGTTCATTCAAGTGGCCCGTATGACACCAGGCACGTGCCTGTTTGGGTTAGGTGTTAGTAGGCGCGATGGAAAATATAGGACAGAATACGAGGAATTTGACTACCAGCGTGCTGCCAGATTGTTAGCTTGCATGCTTACTAAGTGTGTTACTATTAAAGATTTTAATTTGGGAAGGGTATCTACGTTGGAGATTATTGTGTACAAATCATTATAATTTGCACATAACACTCTAAAAGGTTCATGCAGTTCGAAGGAGGTTCTACAGTGACGCAAACCTCGTGGTATATAAGATCTAGTACTTCTACTTGGTACATGGAAATTAGGCTGCCTCTACAAGTCAGCACTTTCCACATCACCATGGATAAGGTTATAAATAAAAGTTATCCCTAGCATCGTTCTACGATTGGCTACGGACGGTTAGTTTACAAATAAGAGTCTATTTGAGTAGGAAGGTAATCTTTGATTTGCTCCCCAATTTAAACCGCGTAGAGCGATAAGCAAAAAGTTCTTTTGAACCGACTCGATGCTTTTACTATGGACGCCGTACTGAGGGCTCCAAACCCAGCATCCATATTCTAGGATGGGTATATAAGAAATTATAAGAAGAATTTTATATAAGAATTAAGTGGCATACGGGTTATTGAATTCGTTCGAACCACCGTTTAATAAATCCAAGCACACCCATGTCTCTACTAACCATAGACGAAATATCATTGATAAAGTCAAGGTTAGGGTCCAAGCGGACGCCAAAATCATCTACTAAATTAATTAATTCTTTCCAAAGAGTTGCAAGCTTGGGAACGTCCCGGGAGAATGCCATTAGTTTGCATTTAGAGCCGTTTAATAAGTTTACGCGGCAGTATGTTTGAAAATTATTAAGACGTGTTTGAAAATCCGACTGGCAGAGCCGTCCTTGTATTGCACGCAAAGCTTGACGTCATCAGCTTACATAAGCACTTAAGTCAAGACTTTGAGCAGGCCTTTTATAAATAATGTAAATATTAACTTTATTATTTGGGTACTTACCCAAATGACTCTCTTGAGGGACGCCAGAAGTTACCCTTTGAGCATTAGATAAATTATACTTAAATAGGATCTTTTGCGTTCTGCCATTAAAATAACTTAAGATCCAATTAAGAAGATCATCTAGAAAACCCATTTTGCTACGAGGAACGAATGGTTAACAGGGTCAAATGCTTTACTGAAATCAGCATAAATTACATCTGTCTGAACATTTTTATGAAAGCCCTTTGTAATATAGGAAGAGAGCTCCAAAATATTTGTTATTATTCATCTTCGGTTAATGAAACCATGTTGACATGGAGAAATAACTGATCTACAAAGGTCCTGTAAGTGAGGAGTAATAATGTTTTTGAATAGTTTAGGGATGGCCGACAAGAGATTCCTCTATAATTGCTGGCTTTCAATTTGCTACCTTTTTTGTGGAGAGGAATAATAAACGATTCCTTCCAAATAATGGGAAAGTGAGAGGACATTGTGTGTGGAACTGGAGTCAGATTCATGAGCTTCCGCTCTTTATTATTATAAGATCAAAGCTGACACTTATTAACTGTACTCAAGCTAAACGTGGCCGGCAAGCCGGCCGCTCGTCAGACCAAAGTCCTGACACTAGCAAAAATAGCATAACTCACCATACCATGGGTTCCAGCCACGGCCCCTAAAGGCGTTTATGCTAAATTTTCACTCTAGGGTGATTCAATAATCACCCAAGAGTTATACCGACTTATGACTACTCATTAATCGTATTAACTTACACCCTAGATTTTTTATTTTTATGTCGGCTCAACTCTTTAGTAAACCACTGCGGCTTTTTCGAGCTTGGCAGATAATATAACGGAACACATTCAGTAAAAAATGAATTCATGGCATTGCAAAAAATATCCACGGCAACTGCCTTGTCAGTGCACATGTATGATCTGACCAATTGAAGTCGTATATAAAATAATTCAGCCGTTCAAAGTCCGTCTTGCGAAAACAGAGGACTTTTTTGGCTGGACGGTCAGGTATATTCTGTACGTCAGACCCAATATTAAAAGTCACATCGAAAGTTGGATGATACCGATCTTCGGGCGGCGTCAGAGGCGCCACCTTATTTTAACTGACTCTCGCAGGATCAGAGACGAAACAAAGATCGAGCAAACGCTGTAAGGAATTTCGAACATGGTTGACTTGAGACAGCGAAATTTCGAACAACTGTATGGAGAGTATTGGTGGAATTATTTGAGCACCAAATAGCACAAGGGATATTAAAATCACCTAGGACTTCCAACTGGTCTCTATCCAAAAGTCTACTGGAAACCATCTGAATAGCGGAAAGGTGGTTCCAATAAATAGGAAGTTTCGACAATGGAGGTATGTAGGAATAGGATAGCTTCACACAAAGGAATTCAACATCACATTCCTCGAAGGTTAATAATTCTGACATGAGTGAGGAGTCCACCGCTATGAGAACTCCACCCCGCGTCTGATAGGGCGATCTAGCCGATATACTGTGAACACAGCTGGAAAAACTTCCGAGATCAAAATCTCCGGCTTTAACCAGGTTTCTGTGAGCACAAAACCCTGCGATGTAAAAGAAAGGCTATCAGAATGCAAGTTAGGAAGCTTACTACGTAAGCTTCGGCTCTGGTGTTTTTTCTATACGTACAATACACTTGGCGTGTATGACGTTGTAGCACAGCCAGCAGTTGATTGCAGAAATATCCTTATTGCAGGTTTTGGTGAAACAGACAATATTTCCGGACATTATTAAGACTTGCCAGTGTACTTGAGAAAAAATGAGGAAAAAAAAACAACTGAGCTATGAAGATAGGAAGCTAAACGAAGAAGGCACAAAAAGGAATGCAAAATATGCAAATGCTAGCACTAGCAGCACAACTAAATTGGGAAATAAAACCAATTATAACACAAATCAGAATATCTGCATGCACGCACACGCGATGTGAATGGGAAGTTATTAACACAGAATAGAAAATTTAAGTTAACCCCGGTAGTTATTTTCAAACTTTAACACAAAACGAGAGCGCAAGAAAAAAACACGTCCGTTCACTTGAAAAGATGATATGATGATGGTAGTTGGTTGTATTTCTCCTTGTGGGGGCTGTCTGTCGTACTTTGATTCTTTACAAGTTTGACAGAGTTGAACAGTGCTTGAATGTTCTTTTGGGCCTGCGGAAAAAATAGTTCCTCCAAATTGATATTTTTTTCTTTTGCATATTTATGATCTCTTTTATGTTCTAGGGTGACAATTTAATTTTGTTGTAGTTCTTAACTTAAGTCTTCTATTTAATTTTGTGTAAATCTTATTTTGTATTATTTAAAATATGTATGGTAAATATTTTTTTTTACCCATGACCTCTTCAGATGTGAAAATTCCGTTTCTGGGCTTAGGGTTAAGTCTGTTTTTTGTTTTATGAAATTCCAGGGGTCGTTGGGAATGGAATTTCAAAATTATAGGAATCTGCATGTGTGCTAATTTGAAAAAGTTGGCTTTTGAATACGTTAATAGGTGCCGCGACTAAAGATATGAGATTTTCATCATTTGATGAGTTTTCATCGATACGAACTGTTTCTGATGAGCTTATGGAATTGATTTCTGCGGGGGCTCGAGCCAATGTACCTGCCGTTACATTGACAACTCCTGGCTTGTACCTGGTCTCGTGGTTATATTCACCAATGAGATCTCTCCAGCTTTTTAGCTTTATAAAACTCAACGGCTAATGATCGGTGTATATTACTACTTTTAAATATCCATAAAGATAATGTTTTAAACTTTAAAGGGCCCAAACGATTGCGAGAATCTCTCTTTCGTTTGTTATTGGTCAATGATTTTGTTCACTTCACTTATTGCTTAGCTGGCGGCATCTGTCGTCAACTATAATTCTTTTCCGAAATCTGGGTATGGCGGGACGGCCAGCATCCATTCAGAATATTATATTTTTTCCCAAGGAGAACACTGAGATTATATGCCGTAAAGAGTATCTAATCTATTTATTTAATCGTGTATAGTATCATGTAGTTGCTAGAACTGGTGTTATTGTTACTGGGATCCGGCTTACGGGTTAGCATTGGGGAGTTTTCGGCTAGGACTTGGATCCTCGGATTGGAGGGGATCTTTATCAAACCTTGTTAGCGAAACAGACAAGAGACAATATGCTAACCTAGCCAGGTGTTAAATTCATGCGTATTTTTATTCGTAAGTGCTCCTTTATTACCCTCCCTACCTTTTTAACTCCTTTCGTTATATAGGTTAAAGAATATTAATTATTTTTTAACTGAACTGTGCTGAATTTTTTTGATTCCGATGTGCTACTGTTGAAAGCTAGCATCACCTCTAAAATGTGTTCATCCCATTTCGTCTGTTCTGCATCTGTTAGATAGGCTATCATTGTTTTTACTGTCCGATTTGCTCGTTTCGTCGGATTTCCCTTTGGTGTACAGCGTCTTAAATTGTTGTCGTATTCACCACTTTGAGAACTTGTCCATTGTAACTACGTGGTTTTGCCATGTTTAGTCCATGGGAGTGGCTCAAAAAAGTCCATATAAAAAACTTCCCACGGTGCTTTCGCGATCTGTGTCAGCATTTTCCCTGCCGTTTTTTGTTTTCGCTAGAGATTGTATCTTTGACAATTTTTGGCATTTTTGACAAACTTCTCCTCATCTTTTGTTAATCGAGGCCAAATGTATTGATTTTTAATCCTTCTCAGTGTCTTGAACGTCCCTAGGTGGCCTGCTTCTGCAGTGCTGTGGTTCTCCGTTAGTACTTGTTGAACTGTTGCTGACCCCCTGTATTCTCTCGAATACTTGCCCGTTTGTTTCCAGGAAAGCTTGCACTTCCTCATCGGATGGTTCCTCATGCTCCACGGACCTTGTGTCTCCTCGGTTCTCCCCGTCCTTCTCGTTTTCCGCCGTTCTTATCTCCAGTTTATGAGCGCGAGATAAAAAGAGAGATGAGAGAGAGAGAGGGAGAAAAGTAAGAAAGATGAGAGATACAAAGTAGAAAACAAATTAAATTTGAATTTTTTTTTAGCTCTATAGTTTGTATATTTTTTGCTGTAATTCTATTTTGCTTGAAGGGTCGGGAACAAGTAGAGGAGAGATACAGAGACACAGACTGGGAAAGTGATGTGTGGAGAGCAATGGAGATACGGCTCATGGTTTGGAGGTAAGTGTAACTCGTCGTACGATAGTACGACGCCACCTTTCATATTGACAGAGAACGAGCGAAAATATATAATAACATAATCAGGTAACTGTGCTAAACAACAAAAATAGAGATTCTCGATATGCTGTGCGCTCCGGCCAAGAAGTCCATACCGCAACTTTCATTAGGATCATGAATGATCCTGGACGCTCTTCCACAGAAATAGATTTCTGAATCAAATCCTAAATCCGTTAGCCAGCGTTATTTTCGAATTCGAGTCTCTTCATGTACTCTGTTCTCACAGATCCTGGTACCTGTTCCTGTTTTTGCGCTTCTCGTCGGCCCCGTGTCTACCACTTTTCGTCGTGGTGATTCCGATTCCAATTCTTGCTCTTCATACTTCGGCGGTAAGAAGTATTCGACCAGTTCCGTCGACAGCTATGTCCATGAATAGATCTGAATTGGCGTTGTGTTCCACCAGTAGCAGGCTATTCCTTCCAAGATGAATATAATTTTTTGTACCAGCTGGTCTCCAGGTTTCTTGTTACTTGGTATCGAATCCCCCAAATCCGCACTCTGTCCACAATTTTTGTTTCTATTGTTTTTATCCACCTTGGTCTTCTTTATCCATTCATTCTTCTTTCGGCTTGGTTATCACGATCTCGGGTGTCGCTGTCGGTCTTCTTTCCATTTTAACTCTGTTTCAGCGTGATCATTCCTTTTTGGCGAACATTGCTAGTGATCGTCGCAACTCCTCAGTCTCTCCTGCCGAGTCTAACCCAAACACGCTCGCGTTTTTTATCGCCATCTAAACCCAACTCGAACTTATCCTTTTGGCGTCAGATTTGTCCAGCAACCACTTCCTGTCTCGGGCGCCACTGAGAAGGTCTGTCGTTGTCTGGGCAGCTCAGGGACGGCCACGATTCGTTCAGAAATTTATATTTGTTTAAGCGTGAATTTTTTTTTTTTTTTTTTTTTTTTAAATGTATATTTCATTTACGTTTACAGCTAGGGTTACAAATCACAAGGGGAAACTGAATGGTAATAATCTAATTTGTACATTTTCCGTATGTTCCATTTCAAATGAGACCAATTTTTAAATAAATAACAACAAAGAAAACATAACATAATTTAACTTATATATACACATTTCGCTGCTCACTCGCTCTAACGCGACTGAGTGAGTTGCGCCTCTCGACGCTGGCTCCTGCTCCTTGCCCAGAACCACCGTCGTGCTGACTGAGACCATTGTTCCCAGTGTCGTTGTCTATGCAGATGTCCGAGTCGGAGTCAACGCGCCTGAACTCACTACCATCCTGCGTCAGCTGCTGAGTTGTGGTGAGCAGCCTTGCAATGGGATTGCAGCAAACGGGCAGAGTCTCGAGGAGAGTTGGACGCGAGTGAGTAAGCAAGGGCTTCATGTACTTAGTATCGAAGCTTCCCCAGATCCTGGCCAGAATGGCCTTCTCATGACTGTTGCGGCGCCTTCCGCTAGTACCACCCAAGCTGCCATTCGGCCCATCTACTGGAGTGTCTAGGTTCGACTCCGTTCCTCCGGACATGCGAAGCTTCCCGCAAATAACCATAGGAGCTGTGCACTTGATAATTATTTAATTGTTCAGTCTCATCGTCGACACCAACTGGTATTTTTAACCAATTGAGCAGAAAATTAGCTGCACCACCCTATATAACCACCGTGAAGATGACAATCAGCGATGTGGCGGTCAGCATTGTTTGTCGCGCATCCGACACTGTATTCCGGATAGCCAGTGCAAAGGACATAGCACCACGCAGTCCAGCAAAGAACAGCATATGCTGAAAGTTTGGCGAGATTTTGGGCTTTCGCTTAATGTTAAGCAACCAGGATAAGGGGTAGACATTCACGGCTCTTCCCAAAGCGGCACAGATGAATGCGGTTATGATAAAACCAGCGTCAAAGTGATGCTTGGGGAAGGTAAACATCGACACACCGATGTAAGAAAATATGAAGTTCTCTGCGAGGAAATTAAGTAACTCAAAAATTTGCTTGGTGCGTTGCCTCGAGTCCTACGACAGATTGTTGTAGGTGTAGTGTGCCTGGCAGATGCCACAGAAGAGCACGGCTACCACTCCGGTGAGTTCGGTGGCCTCCGCCAGCAAAAAGGTGCTATAGCTCATCAGCACGAAGAGAGCCGACTCCAGCAACGGAAAGTCGCGCACTCGCGTAAACTTCGTCATCAGTGCTGTCAAACAGCCCATGGCGGCGCCTATCATCAGTGACAACAGGAAGATTTAGAAGAAATCGCTTAACGAGCGTAGGAAAGCCGTGGTTTCGAATTCCCCCGTGTTGGAATACTGTTCGCCATAGTTCTGTATGGCTCCGCTGAGGACAATGGCAACTGCATCGTTGAGCACAGATTCGCCCAAGACCATCGACCCGAAGGTCGTTGAATATGGCCAGAATGGTGAGCGGATCTATGGGTGATATCAAGGCTCCAAAGTATAAAGTGTCCAGGAATGTGAAGCTGCTGCTCAAGTACTTTGGCATCAGCTTCACACAGCCGTACATGAAGCCGCCGATTAGGAATGCCGACAGCGTGGTACCCACAATGGCAAAGGTAAGGATGGCCCCTAAATTGCGGAAGAAATATTTTTTCTTCAGACTGTATCCCGCGTAGAAGATGATGGGCGGCAAAATGATGTTAAAGAAAACTTCGGGATCAAATGTGGCTTTCAGATCGATTTCATTCTCATCGACGTCGTGCACCTGGCCACGAAAGACATAGGCATACGTCTTAATGCCCTCCGGTAGCTTAGTTCCATTCGTCTGATTAACTGGGTACTTAAACCAAAGCGTATCGGGCGGCAGTTTATCACTGTATGTCGGCGTACCCTGCGGCTCTACCTGCATGTGGACGAGGGTGTTGGCCGTGCCGGCATAGCGTATAATAGCACCCACAATGAGGCCGTAGATTACAGCCAGGCCGGTCTCGTGCAACCAGGAGACGCGATGGTGCTTGAATAGCCAAATGGTTAGGGCGGTGAGGGCCAGCAGGAACACGAAGACGAGCAGATCAAGACTTTGAATGCGGTGATTCAGCGTGGCCTTGGCATCCAATGCAATGTCCGTGTCCGTGACCGAGCAGCCCGGAATCATGGTGCACAGCGCTATTCCGGCCAGGAGGAAAAGTAGGATAATCCGCCAGCGACCGTGCGACGGCGATGTCATGTCTATTTCCGTAACCATATTGCAGTGGGGCATTCCGATGGCTGCTTCTGCAAGCGGCGACCGCATCCGAAATCGATTTTCGCGTTACGACAACGTTGTAAGCGCGACGCGCGGTACGATGTAATTGATTTCGCGCACAACTCGAGGAGAGGACTTGGAGAAGGACAGGGCGGCGCTGGCCACGCTCAGGCGTGCCAGGGAAGTGTTTTCGTCTCCTTTTAAAGCTGTTATGGTCGCAATACCTTTAGATAAAATATAATTGTCAAAATATATTAAATCTTTCCAAGTGAACGGACGTGTTTTTTTCTTGCGCTCTCGTTTTGTGTTAAAGTTTCAATCTAACCACCGGGGTTAACTTAAATTTTCTAATTTGTGTTTATAACTTCCCGTTCACTTCGCGTGTGCATGCAGCTATCCTAATTTTGTGTATATAATTGGTTTTATTCTCCAATTTAGTTGTGCTGCTAGTGCTAGCTTTTGCATTTTTTGAATTCCTTTTTGTGCCTTCTTCGTTTAGCTTTTGTTTGCGCCGTCGCAACAGCTAAACGTTTCATCTATTTATCTCCCACGCTCTCCAACTCTCTCGCTTAAGTTGTGCCGCTGCACTTCTTATCTTATCTAATCTATTACGCTCTCCCGCTCTCTCGCTCTCGCTTCTTTCTTCATAACTCTGTTGTTCTTTTTTTTTCAATTGAAAGTACAGTGGTAAGTCGCTATAATTTCCTCAAACATTGTCTGTTCTGTTAAAACCAGCAAAAAGGCAATTACTGCAGGTGACCTTACAATCGGCTGCTGGCTGTGCGACAACGTCATGCACGCCAAGTGTATTGGAGTTGCAGCTCGGACGGTGGACGATGTAAGGAAAAACATCGGCCTGCGTTACTGCTGTGAGGCCTGTCGCGATGTAGAAAGGGAAATGACGTCTTTCATGCGGCAAACCAAAAGCGGTTTTAAGGGCATTTTAACGAGTTTTCGTAAAACTCTTGATATGTTCTTGGCGCTGGACACCCAATTTAATAGCCTTACGCTATTAAATGAGTCCCCTAGGCGCAAAAAAACTGCTATTGGTGGGCAGCATGTAGACGGACCCCAACTACCCGCAACAGGCTCTCAGCAGCAGCCTCCCACGGCACAGCCCTCGACCTCAGCATTAATTCCAAGAGTGCTGAGATCGAGCGCTAGGAAAGATTCGGTATCCGAATGTGCAGCGGGAGTGTCCGTACCGCCGGTGATTTCTGTTGTATCCCCTGGGGGGTCGCAAATATTGACCCCTCAAAGTCCCGTGCACACACCATTATCTACCCAGGGTGTTAGGCCCGGAATACCGGCCGACAATGGCACGGCAGATAACCAATCTGCCTTGCCAAAAGCCCTTATAGCTGTTCCACCAACGAGACATATTTTTGTCTCGCGGCTCTCCCCTGATCAAACATCGGAAGATGTTCTCGCCTTTATACAAGGCAAAACCAGAGCCGAAAAAATTAAGATAAAGGTGGAAAAGTTTAAATTTTCTTACGCAAGGGACATTTCATCTTTCAAGATAAATGTCCCTAACGAGCTCTTTAACACTATTTGCTCTCCCAACTTCTGGCCAGAGTAAATAGTTGTTAAGGAGTTCGAGGTGAAGAAAAAGAAAAAGCGGCCTGTAGGAATAACTCTTCCCAGGCCTGATGTTACCACTGCGCCTTCTACGTCTTCCAATCCCGACCCAAAAAACTAACCCACTCCTTAGGTATTTCCTATCAGAATGCAAGAGGCTTACGTAGTAAGCTTCCTAACTTGTATTCTGATAGCCTTTCGTTTGCATCTCAGGTTATTGTGCTCACAGAAACCTGGTTAAAGCCGGAGATTCTGAGCTCCGAAGTTTTTCCAGCTGTGTTCACGGTATATCGGGCAGATCGCCCTATCAGACGCGGGGGTGGAGTTCTTATAGCGGTGGACTCCTCACTCACGTCAGAATTATTAACCTTCGAGGACTGCAACGATGTTGAATTCCTCTGTGTGAAGCTATCTATCAAAGGTAGCTCAATTTTTATTACCTGTTCCTACATACCTCCACTGTCGGAACTTCCTATTTATTGGAATCACCTTTCCGCTATTCAGATGGTTTCCAGTAGACTTTTGGATAGAGACCAGTTGGTAGTTCTTGGAGATTTTAATATCCCTGGTGCTATTTGGTGCTCGAATAATTCCACCAATACTCTCAATACACCTACACAACATGACTTTATCGCTGGCTTGTTTGACATTTCGCTGTCTCAAGTCAACCATGTTCGAAATTCCTTACAGCGCTTGCTCGATCTTTGCTTCGTCTCTGATCCTGTGAGAGTCAGTTTAGCAAGGGTGGCGCCTCTGACGCAACCCGAAGATCCTTATCATCCAACTTTCGATGTGACTCTTGATATTGGGTGTGACGTACAGCATATTTCTGACCGTCCAGCCAATAAAGTCCTATGTTTTCGCAAAACGGACTTTGAACGGCTGAATAATTTTATAAACGAGTTCAATTGGTCCGATCTATACATGTGCACTGACATGGCAGTTGCCGTTGATATTTTTTACAGTGCCATGAATTCATTTTTTACTGAATGTGTTCCGTTATATTATCCGCCAAGCTCGAATAAACCGCCGTGGTTTACTAAAGAGTTGAGCCGACTTAAAAATAAAAAATCTAGACTGTATGCTAAATTTAAAATCACCGGTTCTCAATCTGCCCTTTCATTTTATTTATCAGCTCGGTCAAACTTTTCCGTGCTGAACGCGCAGTGTTACAAAAACTATTTAACTCGTTGTAGGGCCCAGTTCTCACAGGACCCAAAACAGTTTTATAATTTCGTTAACACTAAACGTAAACCTAAAACAAATCCTTCCTCGCTTTCATTTGAAAATACTACCGCAAATAATGATCAGGCAATAGCCGATCTATTTTCGCAGTTTTTTCAAACAACCTATTCTAGCTCTTCGTATTTATACCAGACTTATTCCTACGACATACCCAAATCGAACTTAATTTTCTGTCCTAGCCTAAACGAAAGCTCTCTCCTTTTAGATCTTCATCGTGTCAAGCCAGTTTATTCGCCAGGTCCCGACGGAATTCCTGGCTGTGTGCTCAGGTATTGTGCCGACGCCCTGTGCTATCCCCTTCTGAAATTGTTTACCTTGTCCTTAGCAACCTCCCACTTTCCCATTATTTGGAAGGAATCGTTTATTATTCCTCTCCACAAAAAAGGTAGCAAATTGGATGCCAGCAATTATAGAGGAATCTCTAAGTTGTCGGCCATCCCAAAATTATTTGAAAATATTATCACCCCTCATTTACAGCACCTTTGTAGATCGGTTATTTCTCCATGTCAACATGGTTTTATTAAGCGAAGATCAACAACAACAAATCTTTTGGAGCTCTCTTCCTATATTATAAAGGGCTTCCATAATAATTGTCAGACAGATGTAATCTATACTGATTTCAGTAAAGCATTTGACTCTGTTAATCATTCTCTCCTCGTTAGAAAACTCGATTCAATGGGTTTTCCAAGTGATCTTCTTAACTGGATCTCTAGTTATTTGAATGGCAGGACGCAAAAGGTCCTCTTTAAGAATAATTTATCCAATATTCTAAGGGTTATATCTGGTGTCCCGCAAGGAAGCCATTTGGGACCCTTATTGTTTACATTGTTCATAAATGACCTGCCCAAAGTCTTGACTAACTCCAGAGTACTTATGTACGCGGATGACGTCAAGCTTTGCGTGCAATACAATGACGTTGCCTGCCAGTCGGATTTACAAACAGATCTTAATAATTTTCAAACTTGGTGCCGTGTAAACTTATTAAACTTAAATGGCTCGAAATGCAAGCTAATGACATTCTCTCGTGTCGCTCCTAAGCTTGCTACTTACACGCTGAACGGCTGCTCTTTGGAAAGAATTAATACAGTTGACGATTTGGGCGTCCGCTTGGACCCAAAACTTGACTTTATTGATCATATTTCGTCTATGGTGAATAGGGCCAGGGGTGTGCTTGGATTTATTAAACGGTGGTCGAAGGAATTCAATGACCCCTATGTTACTAAATCCTTATATACTTCCTTAGTTCGTCCTATCCTAGAATATGGATGCTGCGTTTGGAGCCCTCAGTACGGCGTCCATAGTAAACGCATTGAGTCGGTTCAAAAGAACTTTTTACTTTTCGCTCTACGCGGTTTAAATTGGGATGCAAACCAAAGATTACCTTCCTACTCTAGTAGACTCCTATTAATAAACTTGCCGTCCTTAGCCAATCGTAGAACGATGCTAGGGATAACCTTTATTTTTAACCTTATCCATGGTGATGTGGAAAGTGCTGACTTGTTGGGTCAGCTTAATTTCCATGTACCATGTAGAACCACTAGATCCTATATCCCATTAGTGTTGCGCCACTGTAGGACCTCCTTTGAACTGCATGAACCTTTTAGAGTGTTATGTGCAAATTATAATGATTTGTACACACTAATCTCTAACGTAGATTCCCTTCCCAAATTAAAATCTTTGATATTAACATACTTAGCAAGCATGCAAGCTAACAATCTGGCAGCACGCCGGTAGTCAAATTCCTCGTATTCTGTCCTATATTTTCCATCGCGCCTACTAACACCTAACCCAAACAGGCACGTGCCTGGTGTCATACGGGCCACTTGTATGTACTGACCTTAGTGCATCAACGTGCAAGATAAGATTTGACTCTGTTAATCATTCTCTCCTCGTTAGAAAACTCGATTCAATGGGTTTTCCAAGTGATCTTCTTAACTGGATCTCTAGTTATTTGAATGGCAGGACGCAAAAGGTCCTCTTTAAGAATAATTTATCCAATATTCTAAGGGTTACATCTGGTGTCCCGCAAGGAAGCCATTTGGGACCCTTATTGTTTACATTGTTCATAAATGACCTGCCCAAAGTCTTGACTAACTCCAGAGTACTTATGTACGCGGATGACGTCAAGCTTTGCGTGCAATACAATGACGTTGCCTGCCAGTCGGATTTACAAACAGATCTTAATAATTTTCAAACTTGGTGCCGTGTAAACTTATTAAACTTAAATGGCTCGAAATGCAAGCTAATGACATTCTCTCGTGTCGCTCCTAAGCTTGCTACTTACACGCTGAACGGCTGCTCTTTGGAAAGAATTAATACAGTTGACGATTTGGGCGTCCGCTTGGACCCAAAACTTGACTTTATTGATCATATTTCGTCTATGGTGAATAGAGCCAGGGGTGTGCTTGGATTTATTAAACGGTGGTCGAAGGAATTCAATGACCCCTATGTTACTAAATCCTTATATACTTCCTTAGTTCGTCCTATCCTAGAATATGGATGCTGCGTTTGGAGCCCTCAGTACGGCGTCCATAGTAAACGCATTGAGTCGGTTCAAAAGAACTTTTTACTTTTCGCTCTACGCGGTTTAAATTGGGATGCAAACCAAAGATTACCTTCCTACTCTAGTAGACTCCTATTAATAAACTTGCCGTCCTTAGCCAATCGTAGAACGATGCTAGGGATAACCTTTATTTTTAACCTTATCCATGGTGATGTGGAAAGTGCTGACTTGTTGGGTCAGCTTAATTTCCATGTACCATGTAGAACCACTAGATCCTATATCCCATTAGTGTTGCGCCACTGTAGGACCTCCTTTGAACTGCATGAACCTTTTAGAGTGTTATGTGCAAATTATAATGATTTGTACACACTAATCTCTAACGTAGATTCCCTTCCCAAATTAAAATCTTTGATATTAACATACTTAGTAAGCATGCAAGCTAACAATCTGGCAGCACGCCGGTAGTCAATTTTCCTCGTATTCTGTCCTATATTTTCCATCGCGCCTACTAACACCTAACCCAAACAGGCACGTGCCTGGTGTCATACGGGCCACTTGTATGTACTGACCTTAGTGCATCAACGTCCAAGAATAAAAAGCTTAAACCATTTTTCACTCGGTCTAAAAAAAACAGTCAGTTCATATCATGGTTGCTGTAAAAGATTCTGACCCGATTCCAAAAGAGAACACTGCGATTATATGCCGTAAACAGTATCTTAATATATTTATTTAATCGTGTATGTATTTAATGGCGTGTCTGGGAAGAAAAAGATTAATCCTGAGGCTCGTCGTCGTCGTATCAGAGAAGTTGTTGTTATTGTTGTTGGACTCGAAGTCAGCTTGGAGAGGATATGGTCGGACCCGAAACTTATCCACTACAGACGTGGACTCGGAAGTCAACTGAAAGAGAAGTTTGTTGTCGGACTCGGAAGTCAGCCAGAGAAAGTTGTTGTTGTCGAACCCGAAAGTCAACCAGTGAGACTATTTTCGGACCAGATAGTCATCCACGAGAGAAGTTGTTGTTGTTGGACTCGAAAGTCAACCAACAGACGATTGTTATTATTCGACTCGAAAGTCAACCAAAGAGATGCGCCGAGCTGTATACCGTGCCCCTAAAGTTATAGGAAAGTTATATAGTTATAGGAAACTACCGGAAGCTAACAACGATGTATAAATTGGACCCGATTCAAGGATCTGCTCCAACAAAGAGTGACTTCGCTGCTGACTGTGGTAACTACCTTACCCAATCGCTGTCTGCTGCTGAGTGCCGAAATACGGCTTTAGCTCTCTTTGTATAGGTGCTGTCGCGGCTAAGTGTGCCGCCTCCTGCGTGGGATTTACCCTTACTAGTGTGCCGCACTGGTGCTGGGCCAAGTGTGACCGCTCCTGATCGTGGGCGCGCTCGCGTATGAATTCTAATTTTGTTTCTCTTTCTTTCTCACCTTCTGCCTTCTGCTACAGCTATTTTCCATTCCTTCCCTTTTCTGTTTCCTTACATTTCTACATATTTATTTATTCATTATTCGACCTTATTTTCTATTTTTTAGTTAGTTCCTATTTTAATGTGTACGGCACGCGTCACACTGTTTTGCTGACAAGGTAATGTCACAAGCGCTGCTTTATCTTATTTTTAGTTGGCTTTGGCCTTGGCCGTTGCACTGCCAAATGAACGGTTCTCCGAAATTGAGATTCGGGCAATGGACCGAGTCTATATAGCAAGCGTAGGGAATACAAAAACGGATTAGAACGTGAGTTCGGGAAAGACTGAAAGTGAAGGTACATTTTTACTAAGAGGATGACCGTGATAAGATCACCGGCCACTGCATTTTTCGTTTTGGTTGATTTGGGGACCAATTTGGATGAATCAACTACAAGCGGAGAATCAGCAAGCCGACAGCTGCAGCCTTTTGTCCTCGGTGTGGCCGTTCCGAAAAAGCACTGCCGTAAACCAACAGGTATTTTTGAGGTTGAGGTCCTCGTATAGCCCTGTTGTGCTCGGCCAATCACGTGTACTGCCTGCCTCCGCTTTTTATCCGCTGTGGCAGCCTTGGCGCTAGCGCAGTTCGGGTGGTGTTTTCGCTGGGATATGATAGCGTTAACTATTGAAAGCCCTGCATGTTAGGCAAGATGTTATAAAACTTTTCCTGGGGGAGATGAGCCGGCTGGAATAGACTCCCGCATCATGGAGATGGGTGATGCCCCAAAACGACCAGAAAGCATCACAGGATGGGTGGGTGCGTCGTGGCACAAACATCAATACCACCAATTCTTTCTCAAAAGAGTAGTCCCGATGTGTGTGCTTGTTTGTTTATTTATTTGTCGTTCTTAGTGATGTGAGAGTTTAGACAGCGTTAGATGTTTCCCAGGCATCCGAAATATATCGGTATTGTTGCGGGCATTAGGTTGAACCCCACCCTGGGGATCCTGATATAGACCGACGTTGTCCAGAGAAGCAGTTCTGTTACAGATTCCACATTTTCCCCAACAATTACCACTGCCACTTCATCACTTTTGGCAGCATTATTAAATTAGTTCAACTACCGAATCCCCAACAAAATAGATCTGATTGCAGGGCAGACCTTCTACAGATAATAAATCAATAACAACGAAGCTGAGGTGATTGTAGAATCGTAATTGATTGTAGCGGTATTCAAGTCTAAATTTACATGTTGTCTTCTTCTATTAACATTTCGTCTATTCTGAATTCTATTGATTATAACGAATATTCATTTTTCCAATGTCCAATGTTAGGTCGTCTAATAGCAGGCATTATTCAGAAAAACAATTCTCACACTGAGATCACATGTACGCCGTGCAATGCGTGACCGCCTCTTACTTCTCCACTGCACTTTATTTAGTGTTATTTTTCTTTAATTTATTGTTTAATTTATTTCACAATTCGTTCTTGTCTTTCTTTTTTTTTATCTTAGATATCTGTGATATCTCACTCTTGGCTACTATACATGAACCCCCATTTTAACCGAGATTCGCTCTCTCATGATCTCTCATGAGAGCGTAACCTCTCAATTAATGTGACCAAAGCATACTGATGCAAAGTGGCCTGCTACAAATGTTTAGTCACTATTAGCAGGTATTATAAAGAAAGAAAACAATTCTCATAATGCTCACCTTGGTAATTTTGCTTTCTAATGTTACTGTATATGTTAACAGTATTTTGTAAACATCTGTAGAGACCCTAAAGAATTTTCAACAATTTAATTTGGTTCTGGACCCAAATTATTTCTATATTCTGTTTCTTATTAGTTTTCAGCTACGGTTAACCTCTTAACCAAATCTCTCCACCTGTCCTAATGTAACTGTATTCGTTTCTAGTTTTATCCCCTTCGAGTCTGTAGGCAAATCAGTTCCACCCATAAAAAACGATAAGAAATCGCAGAGTTCAATTAATCCGTCTTAACAAATCCGCACCTCGGCAGCTATCTCAGGTATTTTCAAAGCCCACAACTTTCATGCAACTGACAACTAGAGATAATCCTATAAATACTATTCAATTTAGTTCTTTGAAACTCACTCGTTCCACCGCAAAAATTGCTGTAGCCGCATTGCCTTTAGGAAGCTCTATAATTATTTGAGAAGGGCGCCTCATAGTTCGGTCAGGCTTCCGCTATCATCTAAATGCCTACTTCCACAGGTTATCGGCGCCCCCAGTGGATAGCGAAGTCTTTAGCGGATATTATCTTAGGAGACCATCCCTTGGGGACTTTTTCACTGCAACTTACATAAATAATTCGAGACTCACGCCTTTGGAAAGATTATTTTACTGAATTTTAAAGACGAGTGGCAATGCGAATGCCATTGTTTCTAAGGCTCCTCTGACGAATGAAGTTTAGTTTAGTTTATGGCGACGGCTGACGGACCGCTTCGAAAACAAATCTTTTTTAGTCAAAAGCCAGACGGCATTACACTTTTCTGCATCAAAGCGACTCCTCCTGATGCGTCAAGGTTAGTAGGCGCACCGATCTAAGTGATCTGCTAGTTCTCCACCTAAGTTACAAGTTCTCCCGATTCCGTCAATGGGTTGCATACGACGACATCAAAGACAGGCGCCCAACAGTCCTACCAGTGCTGAATCTGCAGCGGAATCAACGGCAAAGCTAAGCTTATCGGTCGGGAATGCGCCCCTATGCTAAGCTAAGTAAGCATGACACCCCATTTTTATTACCTTAAACGGCCGGCTTCGCCAACAAGGTAGAGGAGTTTCTTGCCACCAAGCGGCAACGCTCTGCCATAAAATGCCATAAAAGACACTCCGGCGAGCAAGCGGCAACGCGTGCCCAAGGAAGCAGGCCCCCCCTTGAAGGCGAAAACCCAAAAGAGATAAAAAATTGCGAAGGCCAGTGAGGTGACCAAACGACATTTGATCGTGGCACTCATTGACAGGAGCGATGAGAATGGCAAGATGACCGAGGCGCGGTGGAAGACGGTGCATGAGCGGCTCGTTGCGTCATTAGTTATACGGATGGAACAAGACCCTGTAGCGCCCATGCCCAAATTCGATGGTGCCGGGTCGCCAAATGGGGTCAAAATCCTAAAGTGTATGGATGACGCGACGAGAAAGTGGCTGACGCAAACGGTCGGCCGGATGGAAAAGTGTCATCCCGGGGATAAGGATGACCACACCCTGAAGGCAGGCGAGGTGTAGAAGGACCTAGGTCTGGAAACCATTGTTGACGCCGCCCAGGAACTAACGCTGGATCAGTCCGAAGAGGAGGAAGACGGTGACCTGATGATAGTAGTCAACCCGTCGAGTAGAGTTGAGCCCAGTACCCATGTCCCTAAGATTGCTGCAGCTCAGTTTCCATAAGAGCAAGGTAGCATCGGCAGAACTCCTAATGGCCATGGAGCAAGGGTCCGCCGATGTAGCTCTAGTCCAAGAGCCAAGGATTGCCTCGGGCGATGCCGTCGCCGGACTAAAATCCTCAAGCTACAACGCGTT
The DNA here is from genome assembly GCF_035046125.1 of Drosophila serrata. Lineage (NCBI taxonomy): Eukaryota > Metazoa > Arthropoda > Insecta > Diptera > Drosophilidae > Drosophila > Drosophila serrata. The sequence goes on along the minus strand of NW_028256932.1, from coordinate 619,313 downwards.
CTACATACCATCGGTACGCAGAAACAGAACCGTCGTACTCGTACGGAAGGGTTTTCAAGCTAACCTGATGTCTAATTACAGCTCAGATGACCTGACTGTGGTGTTGCTTGAAAGCAAGAAGAAGCGCCTAACGGTAGCTTCCTGCTACATGGCACACGATTGGCCACCTCCTCCGGAAGAATTCAGGAGTCTGGTAGATCCCGGCCCTAAGGACCAGCAACTGATCGTGGGTGCAGACGCCAACGCGCACCACAGCCTATGGGGAAGCCCCGACATAAACGACAGAGGTGAGTCACTTTTAGACTTTATTCTCTCTACCAATTTAAATTTAGCAAACGTGGGGGAGGAACACACCATTGTAGGCCCCACCTCGTCCAACGTGCTCGATATAACACTCGCAGTGGGACAAAGTACCATGGTATCCGACTGGAAGGTCCTGGAGAGACCATCCTTTTCAGGTACATTCAGTTCCAATGCGAGTTCGATCACTCTTCAAAACCAACAGTCTTTAGAAACCCCCGGAACACTAACTGGGGAAAGTTTCAAGATATAATCTCTCGTAAACTCGCGACTAGTCGGGAACTGTAAAATCCGATGAAGACATAGAAAAGCCCTTAGAGACCCTATCAAAGGAATTACTGGAAGCATATCACGCATCATGCCCGATTTCAAGACGCAAGTAAAGAACCAGACCACACTGGTGGAACAAGGACCTCTCGCTCCAACACGATAACCTTAGAGAATTCTTCAAACTCGCCAAGCAGGCGAAGGATAATATAATCAACGAGGAATACAAAATCCTGCTAAGGAACTACAAAAAAGAAATATACAGTGCACAAAGAAGCTCTTGGAGGAACTTCTGCTCCAACATATAGACGGCCCCAGAAACGGCTAGACTACGGAAGTTGCTTTCAAAGCAACCCACCATACAGAGTCAGCTCAAACGCGACGACCGGCAGTGGACTGAGGGCAGCGAAGAGACCCTAACAGCACTAATGCACGCGCACTTCCCAGGTTACACAGAGATCACCGGTGCTAACAAGCACCAGGTACTAGCAACCTGGGAAGAGCATCTCCCAAATGAACTCATATCCTCTAGAAGAATTCACTGGGCTATAGACTCCTTCGCGGGGATAAAAGCGCCAGGACTAGATGGAATATTTTCAGCCATGCTGCAGGCGACCAAAGAAGTCATCACTCCATGGCTATACGCAATGTACACTGCTTGTCTTAGTACGGGCTATATTCTAATCCAATGGAGGACTTGGGGATTGTCTTCCTGCCTAAAGCAGGAAAGAGCAGCCACGTCAGTCCCAAGGACTACAGGCCAATAAGCCTCACCTCCTTTCTACTCAAGACGCTAGAAAAGCTGCTGGACCCATACATCAGAAAGGATGTGGGCAGATCATTGCCAACCAACCACCACGCATATACCATAGGGAAATCAGTGGAGACGGCGATGCATTCGCTAGTAGCCACCATTGAGAGAGCCCTGCACAACAAGGAATATGCGCTCGGAGTCTTCGTAGACATATCCGGGGCATTCAATAATGTAAGCACAAACGCAATAATGGAGCGCCTAGGAGCGACTAACACGCACCCCGCCAACAACTTTTGGATTGGAAATCTATTAAGTTGCCGACGGGTACAATCGGATTGGAGCACCGTTCTATGGTAAAATGAACGCACAGAGGCACGCCGCAAGGTGGAGATGACTGGAAAACGGTTCAAGACCACGCTTGACACCTCAATATTTACACTGACGGCTCCAAGATGGAAGGAGGAGCTGGAGCGGGCATATACTGTACAGACCCCAGATGAGGCTATCTATAAGCTACCAAGCTATTGCAGCATATTCCAGGCGGAAGTCTTCGCCATCAGGAAGGCGGCAGAGCTTGCGCAGGAAATAGCCCGCCCGTGTGAGGCGGTAAACCTGTTCGTAGACAGTCAGCCGGCGATTAGATCCATGCAATCGTCAACGGTCAGTTCCTAAAATGTACTGGCAAGCCGGGACGCACTTGATATCCTGAGAACAATAACGTCAGTGCGGATCTACTGGGCTCCCAGCCACCAGGGCATAGAGGGAAACGAAATCGCAGACGAACTAGCAAGAAAGGAGTCGGACTGGCTGATAGAACAGAAAACGTCCCAGTCTCTCTAAGAACGCTCCAAAGCGAGTTAGAGAGACGGGCGGACGTACCAGCAAAAAGCAGGTCGAGAGGAAACTCCTCGAATTGCAGAACAACTTAAATCATGTGCAAAGAGCGCAATGACAAACTAAGCCACTACGTACTGCCGGCGCTTGAAATGGCTTGAGCATCCTAGACATTGAAGGATCAACCTCCTCTGGCTCTGGCGTGTTCTCACGACGCCTGTCGTTGTTTGGAGCGAAGTGCACCTGAGCCTTGTGTTGCTTAGTGAAGTGTGGGTTTTTGCCCGCACTCACTTGGGGGTGCCCTTGATAGGACGTTTGTAGGCGATCTTGCGCCTTTGGAATTTGCTTCCTGTCACTATCCTCCAGGCCCTTTGCAAACGGTGATGCAAAAGTGTATCTCTCGTGGTTTGATTCCACCTCCTGGGCCAATGCCAACGCAGTTGGCATGTCCTCGGCTTTGCCGAGAAAAGAACATCAAAAAGGCTGCGCTTGAGGCCCGAAACAAAAATGCGGAGAGCATCATCCCGGAATTTTTCGCACAAAATTCTTGCCGCCTATGCTTCGTACGACATGGTTGCCTTATTAGTAAGCAAGGTGAGTTTTTTCTCAACCTCGTCATAGTATTGCAGGAGCGTGAGGCTTTCCTGTCTGAGGGTACCCATCTCCTGCTCGATGACGTGAATCTGTCGCTTGTCACTATATGTGAAATCGAGGCGGTCTATACTCGCATCAAAATTCAATATTGTGCCAAACGAAGATAGCACTGCATCGGCAGGGCCCATAATCTTACTCCTAATTATGACAACCGCCTGATAATGGCGCAAGCTATTAACATAATTCCGCTTACCGCCAAGAGACATATGTTTCCTGTACCCCCGAAAATTTGGGCAGGCATTTAACGGCATCTAAAGGCTCGTTGCATTGAATATTGTCTTTGATGTCAGTGGGCTCATAAACTTTGATGTTTGGAGCTTTTGCTTGTGTGGGTGCGACTTGGACCGCTGCCACTTGAGCGGCCAACGGGTTGGCGCATTTCCTCTTCCTTTCCGACCCTGTCTGTCAAGGCATGGCTAACAGCGGCCTGAATTACAGCTTTAAGCTGTTCTGGGTCCATAATTCCTACTGAGGGGTTACCGGGTGCCCGTATTGTGGTGGAAGTAAGCTGGGGCCCTTCACTATCGGACTCTGAGTCACTAGCGTATTGTTTGTTTTCCCTGTACTGTTGTAATCGAAAGCTCATATGTGGCCAAAAATTTGCCACACAAATGCATATGCAGCCATATAGGGTTCACAGCAGTGGAGTGAGGGCAATAAAAAAATGTATTGAAAGGTAAATACCAAGAATTTTTGGTCTAAGCAAAAATATAATAAGCAATAAATATAAGCGAATTTACAATTTATGCATAACCAAACGGCTGAAATAAACGCCGATATTTAGCGAAAAATAATTTAAATAAATTCACAATTAATTTATTTGTGCATAACCAAACGGCTGAATTAAACGCCGATATTTAGCGAAAAATAATATAAATAAATTCAAAATTAATTTATTTATCAGCGGCGGCCTTGCGCTCAGGCCGAGATATCTAATAGTCGTACTTATTTGTGGCAATAATGCAAACAATACACAGAACAGGTATATATAATTTTTTTTTGCCTTTGGACGTTGATGCACTAAGGTCAGTACATTCAAGTGGCCCGTATGACACCAGGCACGTGCCTGTTTGGGTTAGGTGTTAGTAGGCGCGATGGAAAATATAGGACAGAATACGAGGAAAATTGACTACCGGCGTTCTGCCAGATTGTTAGCTTGCAAGCTTACTAAGTGTGTTAGTATTAAAGATTTTAATTTGGGAAGGGTATCTACGTTACACATACAATTTCACAATTTAAATAATAATAATAATAATAATGAGTTAATTAATTTTTATTTCATAAAAAGTTAACACAAAATTATGGAAGCGGAGCTGCAGAAATTATTCTGGCAGCGATTTATTTGATTTATTTTCAAGTTACTCAAATGCAGATATAGGGAAGCATAGGAATGGAGGTGCTCACTTACATGTTTCCCCTATTTGTTTCAGTGGGTTCCTTTCAAAGTTGAGCGCCAATTAATTGTGAATTGCCGTCGGCAATTTATATTCGTCTTCGGGTGGTCCCTCCAGATTCAGATACAATTTTGGGTGCGGACAACAGGTCCGTTGATGTCTTCTAGCCGGCTGGCCGTAGAATATCCAATTATGAAGATTATGTTGAAATTTGTTCCGGCACAATTTGTTTGGTAAATTTTTGAGAACAATATCTGATAAGTGACCATCGTAGTATAAAATCCTCAAATTTTTCGGAATTTTTCATCACTTTTCTTAGTGTTTGCGGGTTAATACCAGAGATTTCGTTGCCTATGTTAGTCTTAAGTTGTGCGAGGGATTTAGAGTTCTTGGTGTTAACCTTATTTATCCAGCACTGCCATAAAAAAATAAAATTCGGTCAAACTCCTAAGCACGGTGATGGTCTTAAAAACAATTCGAACGGCAACAATTATTTCACTTCTTTGATGCAGGCGTGGTTTACATTTGGGTGTGGATGTTGCCAAATACACACTTTCGTTAAATTTGGTCACTAACTTGGGAATTGTGTTAGCTGAAGGCACTTTATTGACAGTTTCATTTTTTAATAAAACTTGATAAAGTTGGATATCTCTAGTATTCTAATCATATAGCTCCTTATTTTTAATTTTATTATCTTCTCTCATTATTCTAGCTTTCTTATAAGCGTCTTCTAGCCGATACATAGATTACTTAGCATATTCATCTACATCGTGGATTGGTTTTAATATATCTATGCTATTAAACTGTATTGGGAAGTTTGATGCTTTACCGAATACTAGCTCATATGGACAATACCATAGAGGGTGTCATATTGAAACAGTATACGAAATATTGGAGCTATACGTCCCAATCCGTTTTATCTACTGAAATTTAGGATCGAATGAATTCATTAAATGTTCTGTGGCTTATTTCGACTGTTCCAACTGAAGGTGTGCTGTAGATTTTATTTTTTGATATTCATATTTCTACATAACTCATTAATTATTGAATTTTTGTATTCTGTTCCCATGTTCGTAATTAACGTCTTTATTGGACTGTATTTCATAATAAAATCTTCAAATATAGCTTAAGCTACTGGTTTTGCACTTTTGTCTTTAAGTGACATATCTTCACATATTTTTCCAATAATAACTCCTTTTAATTTTAGCTAATGTTGTAGCTATGCCTGTATGACCTCCTTGTATTGGATCATCATGGGATGTAAACAGTATTGCTTCTTTTTCTTTATCGTTATTCGATAATAGGGTAACCGGCTTGAGTAGCGCTAATCTTAGAGATTTTAATTTTTTATCGCCCATTATTTTAAAAGATTCTATTGAGAAGGTTTCAAAAATCTTTTAGCTCGGTGTCACTTTGAGTAGGCTGATATTAATTATACCGGCTTCTTTTTCAAGCCTTTGGAAGAACTGACCTAAGTCGCTAACGTCAATTCTTGCGATAACTTTTTTGTGTGTTAGCACTGCTCCGCATGATTGCTTACTTGCATCCCTTATAATGCAAAATTCTTTGCTGAAGTCTGGGTATTGTAATAAGTGTGGATTTATTAGTGCCGATTTGAGATGTTCGAAGACATTCTGACAGTCAGCTGTCCTTCGAATACAACATCGTTTTTATATAATCTTATTAGGTGACGTGAATATTCTGTGCAATTTTAAATAAAACGTCTATATTGCAAAAAGCAATGAATCGTCTAATTAATTTGTTATGGAACTGCATTTTTCTTAAGCTACGCCGGGCTAGCTCATGAGGCCCAGGGCTGGGTTCGACCCAATGCATGCAGTCCGCACAATTAAATATCGGACTAGTCCGACGTCTCTGACAACTCCTCTCTAACAACACTACCATCATTAATTACAAAAAAAAAAGGTACATAAACAAACAAATATAAACGGACGACACTGCTGGGACAAATTGGTGGCTTTGGTGTTTCCGCCACGACGCACCCACCCATCCTGTGATGCCTCCTTGTCATCTAGGGGCATCACCCATCTCCGGCGGGCCGGAGCCTATTCCAGGCGGTCTGGCCACTGGCTCATCTCCCCCAGGTAAATGATTCTATTCACAGTTCATTTTATTTTTTATTTAATTGCTATTCACAAAATTATAGCTCTTTTTATAACACGGCATCACCTCACTCCCGGCGAAAGCGTGGCCTCAGCCAGGGATGCGCTCGCGCCAAGACTGCCTCTTTTGGGGACCGAAAATTTCCGGAGAAGAAGCGCCTCAATGATTTGGCCTCAATCGGCCACTAAAACACCATCCCCTCTTTGGTCCCTAATCCCTGCTGGAGCTCCAATAGAAATTATTGGGGTACGGGTGTTTCCAAAAAAATAGAGAACGATCGGACTTCTGCTTTCTTTCCCTTCGATCACAGCACTTGTGTTGCACAAATTCCGGACCTACGATACGGCCAAGCGGAGGACAAGGATAACGACACTCACATAACAATAAATAATTTATACTAAACTAATTCAATTTTTGTTGTTTTCCCCTTACCACCAAGGGGTATGCGGCCTGTAAAGCGGCGTGTATTTCCGCACCTAGAAAACAAAATATATGACCAACACCCCTGTGATCGCCCAAAGTGGCGAAAACTGATGTGGTTTACCGTTGGGCAGAAGCAGAGCAGATGCCCCGGTGTCTCTTGCTCTGTATGTTGCTTACAGCTTCTACAGATTGCATTGTATGGCAGTCCCACCTTCATTGCGTGCGAACCGATCCCCCAAAGTCCTGTGGTGAGTGCCGTGAACCTGCTAATACCCCGCTTGCTGTTGGATAGCAGTTCACTGGTTATTTTCTTGTCGTACCTCGGCCAACATTCCCTTGACCTTCTGTGATCGCTCTTACTTTGCCATTCTTTATTAGCTATCTGCTTAAAGTGGTCATGGATCCTTGTCTGGATCGCGTTTAGGAAGATCGGTAATTCGAAGTCAGAACTTAGCCCTGCCGAGCCTGCACGGTCTAGTTCGTCTGCCTTTTTCGTTTCCTGGGATCTCGTTGTGTCCCGGTACCCAAGTTACTTGTACCTTATTTTTGTCGGCAAGTCTATTAAGGGCCTTCTTGCATTCTTCCTCCAGCAATTGCTCGCCTTCAGTCTTACTGCGCTCTGTGCTGCAGTGTCCTTCACGAACAGCTCTATCAGCATTATATCCAGGATAGCGTTGAGAGCAGCAGCGGGGCATGAGCGCATTGCACCCACGGCCCCCGCACTCGCTGCCCGTTACATCCGTGTCAGCTTCGTTCTGTTGTAAGCCCTAGCTAGTGCCGGCCACCATACTAGGGCTCCGTAAGATAGTATTGGCCGTACCACTGCTGAGTAGAGCCAAATAATTATCTTTGGGTGCAGTCCCCATTTGTTCCCAAACATTTTTCTGCAGGAGTAGAATGCAATGCTTGCTTTCCTTACTCTTTTTGCAATGTTTTCTTTCCATGAGAGCTTTTTATCCAGAATAACTCCTAGATACTTCACTCGCTCCGCTAGTTTTAGCTCCATGCCGTTTATACTGGGCATGTTGAAGGGTGGTATCTTAGTTCTTCGTGTGAAGAGCATAAGCTCTGTTTTAGTGGGATTGATACCTAGGTCGCAGGTTTTTGCCCATTTATTTAATCGACCAAGCGCATCCGTCATTATTTCGCTAATAACGTCAGGGTATGGTCCTGATACTAGCAGTACTACGTCGTCTGCGTATGCAACTGCTTTGACTCCACCCGTATTGAGATCTATGAGCCAGAGTATGGGCGATAATACCCCGCCCTGAGGTGTGCCTCTCTTCACAGTCCGCGTGAGGTGAGTGCCAATCAGTTCGGCTGTGATCGTCCAGCTCTTTAGCATGACCCCGATCCACTCTCTGATGCCTCTCTCAATACATAACAAGTTGAGGGAGCCCAGGATAGAGTCGGGGTTCAAGTTATTGAACGCGCATTCGATGTCTAGCAAGGCTGCAATCATGCATTGAGTGTGTTGTAATGTCTTCTCGACATGATGTACAACTTCGTGTAGCGCTGTTTCCGTTGATTTTTCTCTGCGGTACGCATGATGCGCATTCGAGAGTTGATGTCCCTCTAGAGATTCCCGGATGTGGACGTCCAAGAGTCTTCAGGGCGAAGGAGGTGAGACTTATCGGTCTATAATCCTTTGCTAGGATATGCCCACTTCTGCCCGGTTTCGGTATAAAAATTACTTTTGTCTCCCTCCACAGCAGTGGGATGTGCGTCAGTCTAAAACAAGCTTAGCCATTTGCAAATGCTATCCTTGCCTGATTGTAGAATTGCCGGTATTAAGGCGTCTGGGCCCTGCTTTTATACTTATCGAAAGAATCTCTTACCCACTGAATTCGCTCAGTGGTAATGATGTAGGTGTGTCCATTTAAGCGTTCGTTCCCTCCTCGGGTTCCGAGCTCACTCTTAGGCTTCTTGGGAAGTGGGTGTCAACTAGTAGCTCTAGTGATTCTCAATTGTTGTCGTAGCAGAGCCGTCTGCTCTTTTGATCAGGGTAGGGCTTATGTGCCCTTTAGCGAGAATTTGGCTTACTCTCGCCGTGTCCTTTATGCCTTCTAGTGACTCGCAGTAGTTTTGCCAGGACTCTTTCTTGGCCTTGTATACTGCCTTCTTGTAAATTTTTTGTGCTTCTTTATATGTTCCCCAATCCCGGGTTACATAGCTGTTGTTGAAGGACTTTCTCGCGCTCTTTCTGATCACTTAGTTCCTTTGTCCACCACGGTGGGTATTGCTTCTTCGAGAATGTTAGCTTACAAGTCTCTTTGAAGGCGTTATTCAGAATATTTGTTAGGTCCTCCACCTCCTTGTCGAGTGCCTTTGCAGTGGATATAGGTTTGATCCTCCTGCCGTTTACTTTAGATTGGACAATTTCGCTAAAATTATTCCAATTCGTCTTACGGGGGTTTCTTCTTGGCACCTGTTTCTTAACTGGTGTCGTTATTTCAAAGAAAATGTACCTATGGTCTGAGAAGGAGTATTCTGTCGTTACCCTCCAGTTCTCGACCCTGCAATTGTTCTGTTCTATATGTAAGGTGAGGTCTAACACCTCTTCCCAACCTTGAAAATTTTCCGTTCTCGAAAAGATCAAGGCCGGCGTATTACCCTTATTACAAATCGTTACATTTCTACAAATAATATTGTCAAAGAGTTACTCACCTCTTTCGTTAGTCTCCGAACTCCCCCAGAGCGTGTGCCTCGCATTCGCATCACACCCGATCACCAGGGTCGTCTTCATCACTTCCGCCCATTGCAGCAGCTTGACTACCGGCTCAGGCGGGGCCGGCTCGTCATGGGCCATGTACGCAGAGGATAAAGTGACTCCGCTCTCATCCGCCGCCACGAATCTGGCCACTGCTAGGTCAGGTGTGCTGAGATCGGGACAGAAAAAAGCATTAAAATGATTCTTAATTACAATGCAAGCTCTCGACCTACCATTCGAGTTTGTGCACAGTAGTGTGTATCCTTGGATTCTCAGTCCAGCGACTTGCCCGTCCCTGGTCTAAGGCTCCTGTATCAAACCGAAGTCGATATCCCTCTCCCTTAGAAGGATCGTGAGATTAGCTGAAGCCTGTGAGCTGCGCTTCAGGTTAATCTGCACGATTCTCGACATCGATGTTGGTGTGGGTGGCGTCAGGAGATTTGTCGTCGATGACCATGTCGTCCAACAATTTGTTGGTGTCATCGACCTCCTCCAGAATCTCGTCCGGCTCGGCCAAGAAGACCTTTATCTTGGCCTTCCTGATGCCGTACCGGACCTTGTGGTCATTTGCCTCCAGCTGTGGCAGACAGCGCTGGTTAATCAGCAGGAGGAAGGCTGGCTCGCCTTCATTTCCTGCTCTGCTCTGAGGATGGTCCAGTCCTCTGTATGGATGTCTGGGTTCTGGGCCTTCAGACAGGCAATCACCCTCGCATGGTCAGTTTGGCCCTTTGGTAACCAGATGCCAGGTCTGGGTCTCCTTGGGATCTCCCTGGCGTGGACTAGCCTAAACTTAAGGCCAGCCCATGTGTCGCTAATCTTAGCAACACACTCCGCCAGGAAGCTTCGGGAGAACCCGTCGTCGCACCTGATGGCCCAGCGCCCTCTAACCACGTCTGAGGAGTCGAAGGAGGGGATGGGGCCGGTCGGCATGCTAACCAACCTGTCGGTCACCACGTCGGCCAACTTGGCCTCGATCTCCTCCCACTTCTCCGACAGCAGGCGACCGTCGTCATGGAGCTCGTCCACTAGTGCCATAGCCAGACTTTCTCTGGCCACCTCACTAAATTTCTTTGCCTTGCTGACAAAGTTAGTCGCACCCGGCTTACCATGTGGGTCCTTCGCTCTCTTAGATGCGCTTTCGCTGACTTCCTGTGAGCGAATTCGCTTCGCCTTCGAGGGCTGGAACGCCGCCGGGTTTTCCGCTTTGTACTGCTCAAATTCCGCGATCTCCGCAAGGAATTTGGCCTTGTCCTCGGCATCCCGAGGGTCAGTTTTGCCCTCAGCCTCGTTCTTGGCTATCTTGCCGAGATCGAAGCGGGCTCTGTTGACCCTCGCAGGGGTCTGATGGTGAGACATTTTCGCCATGGTGCCCAGCTGAGCCCCACCTGTGTGTTTAGATTGGGGAGTGCTACTCGCCCTCCCCTCGGATTGCGACTCTTCCTCGTCGGTCTCCGATACATTGTGAGTTGCCGCGACCAATCTCGGTCTCATCATCTCCTTCTCGTCCTTCGTTGATGGTTTTTGGGGTTTATCCTCTCCCGGGAGTTCCGAAGCTCGGTTTAAGGAATTCATAACATTACATGAACGCCCGCTTTGCTCGTCCTGGCAAGTGCAGCGGGCCAGAGGGGGTTTGGGGCTTTGAATAAAGGTCGACCGCAGCTTCACCCCAAAGCTGCCGCAAGGCCACTTACGACCCAGGGTTGCCTGGCCCTGGGAAGGCTCCGTGCAGACACAGCTGGATTAACCCCTCAGCTGCGAACCTAAAAATCAGTGTGCACGGGTCGCATCACACACCTGACTTGAGGGGAGGCTGATTAAAGACTAGTCTAAGTCCGCCCGACTAAAATTGGTCAGCATCCCCGGTCGAGCCTCGACTGGGGACCTGCTTTCAGCCGCCCTCGCTTGGAGAGTATAGTCGCACTACCGATGGTGTACACAGTTACGGCGGATGACACAGTCATCCGTTGATCCCCCTGTGCACCCCTATCTTTGTCTGATAAGTGATTTTGTGATATTTGTGTGATATTTTCCTTATTATACCCATGCAGGGTATTACAATTTCAGTCAGAAGTTTGCAACGCAGTGAAGGAGGCACCTCCGACCATATAAAGTATATATATTCTTGATCAGGATCAACAGCCGAGTCGATCTGGCCACGTCCGTCAGTCCGTCTGTCCTTCTCTCCTTGCGTCCGTCTGTCCGTTTCTACGCAAACTAGTCTCTCAGTTTTGAAGCTAGCTAAATGAAACTTTGTAGTTAGTCTTCTTTATACTCTCACTCGTATATATGTCGAAACGGATCGGATCGGACGACTATATCATATAGCTGCCATAGGAATGATCGGAAAATAACAAAAAAAAATTATAACATACTAGCTGTACCCTGCCAATAACGACATTGCGATTCGAGCTGTAATCAACAGTTGGATTATATCTGAATGCAAGACGATTGTATTGCAGGTTTTGATCTGCTGCAAGCTGTAAACGCGCTTCAGCTACCCTTGCCCTGTCGCGTTCATTATTTTGAGAGTGAATCAAATCGATTGCTGCAGAACGCGACTGCCTAACTCTCAATCGTTTTCTCTCAAGCCTATCTGCTCGTCTTTCTGCTATTTCCGCTATGTGCATCTGCATTGCTCTTAGCCGCTCAGTCTCTCGGATGGAGGCCCGTTCTTCGTCAGTCATATTCGTAATCTTACGTCTGTTTGCTTCTGTATTGCGAGTAGGACGACCCAAACTCGACTTTTTGGGTGGCATGACTTCGTTTCTTACTGAACCTGAACAAAAAAATAACATTTTTATCTCCAATTTCTTCTTTCAATATGTTTTGAATATTTGACAGGAAATGCTTTGATTCAGCTGGCTGCCTGTAGAGGGCGCAGCAGTAGGGGCACGGGGAAACGCGAAAAAAAACTGATATATTCGCAAAAACAGATAAGCTATCAACATCAAAATTAGACAATAACCGAGCTGGAACCTCAACGCATGTTGTGTAAAAATTTGGGCATTATTTACTTTAAGTTCTAATTCCCCCATTAAATATTTTTAAATATTTCTTTGCGCATGCGGCAATCCTCTCTTCTGCCATTCTACTGAATACATCCAGCACCGCACAGATCCAAAAACTCCATGTTTCACAATGAAATCCATCAGTGACTTGAGTTGTTGTCTGAAAACACGGGCTGTGATGTCAAGCCTATCCCTATATGATTGTGCAGGAAATAACAGCTGTACTTTCCAACGTTGGTTGTATTACGGTCATTCATCACAGCATCCCGCAAATGGATATATTCCTCGGACCGAAGTTTCGTCTGATTCAATCCTGGATTCAAGGAGCCTGACAGTATATGCAGACCAGATGCATCCGGCTAATAACTACATTGCGATTCGAGCTATAATCAACAGTTGGATTATATCTGAATGCAAGACGATTGTATTGCAGGTTTTGATCTGCTGCAAGCTGTAAACGCGCTTCAGCTACCCTTGCCCTGTCGCGTTCATTATTTTGAGAGGGAATCAAATCGATTGCTGCAGAACGCGACTGCCTAACTCTCAATCGTTTTCTCTCAAGCCTATCTGCTCGTCTTTCTGCTGATTCCTCGTTGTGCATCTGCATTGCTTTCAGCCGCTCAGTCTCTCGAATGAAGGCCCGTTCTTCGTCAGTCATATTCGTAATCTTACGTCTGTTTGCTTCTGTATTGCGAGTACGACGACCCAATCTCGACTTCTTGGGTGGCATGACTTCGTTTCTTACTGAACCTGAAGAAAAAAATAAAATTTTTATCTCCAATTTCTTCTTTCAATATGTTTTGAATGTTTGACAGGAAATGCTTTGATTCAGCTGGCTGCTTGTAGAGGGCGCAGCAGTAGGGGCACGGGGAAACGCGAAAAAAAACTGATATATTCGCAAATGCAGATAAGCTATCAACATCAAAAGTAGACAATAACCGAGCTGGAACCTCAACGCATGTTGTGTAAAAATTTGGGCTTAAACGGTTCAGAACTTTTCAAGTCTATGAAGGAAGTAGACACGAACCGAGCTGGAACCTCAACGCATGTTGTGTAAAAATTTGGGCTAAAACGGTTCAGAACTTTTCAAGTTTCTTCTTTCAATATGTTTTGAATGTTTGACAGGAAATGTTTCGATTCAGCTGGCTGCCTGTAGAGGGCGCAGCAGTAGGGGCACGTGGAAACGCTAAAAAAAATGTATATATTCGCAACCGCAGATAAGCTATCAACATCAAAAGTAGACAATAACCGAGCTGGAACCTCAACGCATGTTGTGTAAATATTTGGGCTTAAACGGTTCAGAACTTTTCAAGTCTATGAAGGAAGTAGACACGAACAGAGCATTTATATATATATAGATTCAGTTTTCAGCAGAATTTAATTAAATCTGAGGTATAGTCATTTTTTATTTTTCTAAAATTTTTTGTAAAACTTCATAAAAATCGGACTACTATATCATATAGCTCCCATAGGGATGACCGAGAATTTAATTCAATTAAAAATTATAACTTTTTTAGTTTTCAGCAGATTTTCATATAATTTGAGATATTGCCATTTAAAAAAAATCGGAAATATTATATCATATAGGTGCCATACAAACGATCGTTTGATGTAGAAGAAAAATGCAAATCTGTGAATGTTGAAATGTAAATATAATATGTATAGGTGAATGAAATGACAGCAGGTATTACTTCATTGTTTTTAACATAAATACATATAATTTATATTGTATGGATTCCTAGTCATCGATGTTCTATCTGCAAGGGTATATAAACTTCGGCGTGCCGAAAATAGCTTCCTTTCTTGTTTTTAAGGTTTTGAAGTTTGAAGGTTGTAAGGAATATACTAGCAGTGCAGTACGTTTTGCAAGGTAATTTGATTTTCGCAGCTGTTGAGATTGACCACTCCTCTAACTGTAGGATATATAAATTCCCCGTGTTGGTAATGTCAATAAAACGCTCATACTGTGAGAACAAGGCTGTGTCACCTATGAGGTAATCCGATGGATAAACTCAGCATTGCTTGTGTTTATATTGAAAGTTGTGTTCCTCATCATGAAAGCAAAACTACCATCTGGTCGGGTTATTGCTGCTGTTGCCATTTGAGCCTGCCCTTCTTTTCAATTGTTTATATTATAATTCAGATGGCTTTTCAAAAAGAATCAATCCTTCTTTAAATGACAAAACTTTGGGATTGGGTTTCTTCATAACCGTCTGCATATCCTTCATATCCTTTTTACCTACTTCTTGCAAGACTTTAACACTTGTATCCTTACTAATACTCCTAACCTTGATCTCTTGGTCAATAAGCTAGTTTCAAGGTATTTTCTGAAATAGTTTCTAATGCCCTAATAAATCTATCATAACTAGGTGGAAAAGTTTAAAGTAAGTGGGAAACCTTACCCACATCGGCTAACTTATTTCTGACGTGATAAGTTCAGAAATGAGGTCATCGAAGAAATTCATATGATTAAGAAGTAAAATGTAACCTTTTAATTTCAAAGCCAAAACTTTCTTTCGCTGAGATAGTTGCGATGACAAGTTTCTTCTCTAGTAAATTGCATTTAAAATTTCAAAAATCTACTTAGCGTGCTCTCACAATCAGCAAAAGATAAGAACGCATCACTTAATACTCAATTACTAAACTTTTTGCTTTTCTGCCATTTTTGTCTCTTCGGTTACTCCTAACTACAACCTTCAAAAGATTGTGTTCTTCTAATAGAACTCTCATTAACCATACTGAATATTTTTCACCGTCAAAGGGTTTAATAATTCTTTTCAATCCATTGTTTTGTTGTCTATCACAACACAATAACTTTTCAGCCAATTTGCACTGCAACTATGTATAGCAACTTTTCCCAAAAACCTTCCACAGCAACAATTTCCAGCAACTTCTCACAGCAACAATATTTAGCAACACCAGCCAGCAACTTCCAGAAGCAGGAATTTCTACCAATAGCAATACTGTCCCGTAACTTCTCGTGCCGCATTGTGAAGACTTGCAGCAAATTTGTTGAAGCGCGTTCTAGAAATATCTATAAAAAAATTCATCTAAGTTCATCTAAATTCATTCAACTATCTAATATTTTCAAAAAATATATCTGCGAATTTGTTATTTCCTCTTCCTGGAAATTTGGAAAATGTTATGCAGCGAATAATTCGCAGCATTATTTATTAAAGAACACAAAATTAATTAATATTCTTCACAATTCTTTATTAATATGTCTATGTTTATCACTGGTTTACTTTTATCCACTATTATATTTTAGCGATTAACTTTTATTTACTTATTGCAATTTTGTCTGGGCCCATAACCTATAATTTTGATAAATAACTATGATAGAATTAAATACAATAAATAATAAGGGACCTCTAGAAATCTTGATGAAAAGAAGTAAGTCAAAAACGAGTATGCAAGAAAAATTTTAATAAGCACAGGATGGTTCCGTCACTTTTAGAGAATTGCTTTTGACCATAGGAATGGGATCTGCGTCTGCTTCTTCCCTGCAGTACCGCGTGTGATCAATAGGCCACTGTCATCAACATGTCATTAACGCCGACTGCGACTTCTACCGAGGCGACGCTCTGCCGACTGCGACTTCTACCGAATCGACCCTCTGCCGACTGCGACTTCTACTACGACGCTCTGCCCACGATACAATTACGGCGGTAGTCTAGACGACAGTCGTCGGCAGTACCATGGCCCGGCCGTTGAGAAATTTGTTGATGAAACATCGATGAATTGTTGAAGAAACATTTATGTTTCATCGATGTGTCATCAACAAAACATCTATGAATTGATGATGAATTGTTGATGAATTTGTTGATGAATTATTGATGAATCATCGATTTATTGTTGATGAATTTTTATTGATGACAGCCTAGGACATGCCCATGTTAAATAAACCAACAGTTTGTATGGGCTGTCATCGATGAAAAATCAACAGCACCCCCTTGACTGTTGATGAAACGTTGATTATTTGTTGATGACAGGTACTGCAGGGTTGTCCAAATCCATATACATATGCCCTTCAGTACCAAAATTCCTTTCCTGTCCGATTCCTGGTGTCATGTTCAAAAAACAAAAACAAATCTCATGGGTTTCGGTAAGAGAACTCCGAAACAAAGTAGGCAATGAAAATTCTACCTGTGTTCGGATACAGCCAAACAATTAATTGTTGTTTTTGACGGGGTTCGGAGCAGTGGTTCGGAAATTAGATTGAGATTATGAAAAATATTATTGAACGAAATAAAAAGAATCGATAGTCTCGTTAGTGAAATCAATTTTTTACAGCTCTAATGACAGCTGAAGTATTCATAAGTTTTTTGCAATGTAATTCATTAAATATTGTTAAAGGGTAAGTGACTTATTTGTATTCAGTTAATAAATTCTTTTCCAGAATTGCTTTTGAACCTGGACACTTTTTTAACCTAGACGGTGTGAACGGAAGGAGATTGTATATCCAGTATTTGTTTTCTTCTTAATTGGTGTGTATATTTGTGAAAAATATTGTCCATTTGTTTCTAATATCCATATGTATATACATATGAATTTTAATTATAGATTGACGAGGCAACAGCCAGAAGGAAAGACACGTAACATACTTTTAGGGGAAATGCAAGAAGTTATGCTAAGAAAAATTGTGGTAATCATTGAACAAATTATAAAGTTTTTTAAATGAATAAATAAATAAAAAAAAATTATTATAAATTTCGTCAGATATTTACTATGGGCGGGGTGTTCCGGGGATCTTCTACACGTTTTCATCTGGGATTCCGCCTGGTACTCCTTTGAGAGTCCTACCTGTTTCTACTCTGAATTCCCAATGATTACTGCCTGATTCCTTCCCAAATTCCTGGATGATTCTGTTCAGAATCCCTTCCAAAATTCCCTTCTGATTCAGGGGGGAATTCGTGTCGAAATTCACGACAAATTCATAGCAGGATTCCTTTATGATTCCCTAAAAATTCCTCAGGTAGTCCGAATTCAGGTTTGCTAACGCCTACTGTATGCAGATTCCTGGATGGCTTGTATGAAAGCTCCCTAATGATTCAGGATGGAGTCTAGAACATTCCAACCTGATTCAGACCTGAATCCTAAAGGATTGGTACTGAAGGGTGAAATTTCCCTTCAGTACCAAAATTCCTTTCCTGTCCGATTCCTGGTGTCATGTTAAAAAAAACAAAAACAAATCTCATGGGTTTCGGTAAGAGAACTCCGAAACAAAGTAGGCAATGAAAATTCTACCTGTGTTCGGCTACTGCCGAAGTTCTGACTTCATATTTGTTGTTGTTTTCCGAGGGATTCGGAGCATCGGCATGCAACCGACTAGCAAATTAGACAGAGATGGAAATGGTGGAAAGGGGGAAAAAATGTGTGTCAAAAACTAAAAGTGTATCGGATCGACATCAGAATACCCTTTTTAGAATTAGTTGGAATGTTAATAAATATTTAAGATTTTATTTAATTGATGTTTACTAATTTTATCGAATGGTATATTGACACGTATTAAGAATTTGCTTTAGGAAAAGACAAAATGTTCAAAACGAAAAAATCTGCCTTGTGTTAGAATATTTACAAGGCATCGCTTGGGTTGGCTATACCCTGGCACGCGCCAGAATTTTCGGTCGGCTATTTTCATATTTGCTTTGCTTCTCCATATTCCCTTTGCATTTGAAGTTGACGTGTGGCAGCAATTAGAAGTGCTTTTTTTCAATTAAATTAAATTCCAAATTTTCGGAAAAAATTTACAAAAGGTGAGTAGAGTGATTTCTTTTTCATTGCAATTTATATATTGCACTATTGGGTTTGGTGTTTATTCAGCGCATGTGCAAGTCCATTCGCGGCATCGGCATAGTACATACATATACATATGTACAGGAATTCCTATATGATTCCTAAGCAAATTCCCCTACGATTCCTTGCTGATTCCGCCTGGTATTCCTCGGAGATAAGTGTCCAATTCCGCTGTGAATTCTCATACAATTCATAAATGATTCCTAGGCAAATTCCCCTACGATTCCTTGCTGATTCCGCCTGGTATTCCTCGGAGATAAGTGTCCAATTCCGCTGTGAATTCTCATACAATTCATAAATGATTCATAAACGAATTCCCTTACGATTCCTTGGTGATTCCTATCTGATTCTACTATAAATTCACCTACGATTACTGCCTGAATCCGTCTCAAATTCCTGTATGATTCTGTTCAGAATCCCTTCCGAAATTCCCTTCTGATTCAGGGGGGAATTCGTGTCGAAATTCATGACAAATTCCTAGCAGGATTCCCTAATGATTCCCTAAAAATTCCTCAGGTAGTCCGAATTCAGGTTTGCTAACGCCTACTGTATGCAGATTCCTGGATGGCTTGTATGAAAGCTCCCTAATGATTCAGGATGTAGTCTAGAACATTCCAACCTGATTCAGACCTGAATCCTAAAGGATTGGTACTGAAGGGTTATAATAAATTTTTTTTTATTTATTTATTCATTTAAAAAACTTTATAATTTGTTCAATGATTACCACAATTTTTCTTAGCATAACTTCTTGCATTTCCCCTAAAAGTATGTTACGTGTCTTTCCTTCTGGCTGTTGCCTCGTCAATCTATAATTAAAATTCATATGTATATACATATGGATATTAGAAACAAATGGACAATATTTTTCACAAATATACACACCAATTAAGAAGAAAACAAATACTGGATATACAATCTCCTTCCGTTCACACCGTCTAGGTTAAAAAAGTGTCCAGGTTCAAAAGCAATTCTGGAAAAGAATTTATTAACTGAATACAAATAAGTCACTTACCCTTTAACAATATTTAATGAATTACATTGCAAAAAAC